>NW_028326685.1:0-37666 GCF_027475165.1 Benincasa hispida
GGGTAATATTATAAATATTATAAAAATAAATACATGTTCATTGCTTGCTTAGTGTCCTAGAGCCATGAGTTAATCTTCATGTTACCCATGTACTTTGTAGTTATTCATGTTCGGTGTCCATGTAAAATAACATCTAGCTATTTGTCACTTTGCCTATAAATAGTGACATTTGGTGGATTCTAAAAACACACACATTGGTGAGAAATCTACTTCAAAATTCTACTCAAATTTCATATTATCCAATTTTCATAATTTTAATTATTTTATTTTATTATTATATTATATTATATATTTATTTATCATTATATTTATATATTATGATATTTGTTGTGCTCTTCAATTTCATTAAAAAAAAAAGAATTTTTTTTTTATAAAAAAAAAAATTAAATAAAAATAAGTGGCAGAAATAGCTCCAAGGACTACGCTCAATTCTACTTGTACATTCCGCCACTTTTAGCTGAATTGTTTTTTGTTCTTTCCACTTTCATTTCCATTTCCCACAGCGTTTACTTTAATATAATAATGATAATAAATAAATAAATAATAGGGTTTACATTTTGTTTAATTTTTTTTTAAAAAAATCAAATTTGTGAATTCTATGCTTCTAGAACCTTATCCTATGCTTTATTTCTCACTTGCAATTGCACCCTCCTATCCCTCTATTTACATTTCATCACCAATGATCTAATCATTGTTGACTTTTTCAACCCTCTATATCTCATTAACTCATTTAACTAATCGATCTGAACCATGTATATTATATATATAATTTAGATTCCGTTTTATATTCTATAGTCTAACGTAAGTTTTGAAAATAACTTTTTAATATTACACCGTGTATTTAGATTTTAAATTTTAAAATATGAAATTATATTAAATAAAGATAAAAATCATTAAAAATATAATCTTTCACAACTCAATTCGTCTTTTACTTTTTTAAATACAAAATATGTAATGTATTATAATTAATTTATATAATATTATAAAATAATAATTATACAAAAAGAAAACAAAACAGATTCATGAATTAGTTAATTATAGTTTACAATCGACCTACTATTTTGTGGATAACAATTATTTTTATGATTTATAAATATAATACCAAGCACATTTAAAACAATAGTTTAAATTAGAATCTAATTTCTAAATTTACTATCAAACACATATCTAAAAACATTAAATACAATAACTTTGTTTTAATCGAATTCGTTGTTTTCAAATTTTCTATCTAACAGGTTTTAGATATCCTAATTATTTCTATTAAATAATATTTGACGTGGTTTCGTCAAAACTTTATATTCTATTAAATTACTCAAACTTATCTCAGAGACTTGACTTAGGAATTTTCTAAACCTCATTTTAGATTGTGCTATATATTTTGTAGTAGATGGCATAAAAATCTACTCTTTAGAACTAGTATTGTTGGTTTTATTGGAGTTGCACTAGTGTGATGTCAATCAAGCAATACTCTAATGGTTAAGTTAGTTAGAAATGATGATATTATTACTTGCATATACCAAATAGTATTGAATTCAATACAGACCTTAATATCAATTAGTTGAGTGTGACACTTTTTTCCAAAGAAGGTCAAAAGCTAGAGAAAGTTGGTTCTATTAGGTTTTTAAAGAGCACCACTTTTTGATCTAAAGCAAACTTACCCTCTTGAAACTAAATCAAAGGGTGATGTGTGACATGAAATTGTGAATTGGAAAAGTCGTTAAACTAGTTTTTCTCGGTCGGGCGAGATCGACCATCGAGATTGTTAAAAAATTTACTTTTTCTAACTTATCGATTATGTTGGCTTTTTCTCGATACATGTGAGAGAGATTAAACATCTAATTTTCAGAAATATTAAACATCTAGATTTTAGTAGTTTTTTTAAATATTAGATAATCTATCCAAATCTTATACCAAATCTTATATATTTTCAAATATTTTTCAGATTCAGTTATCTTTACGGAATATTATATTCAATTCTTATGTAATTTTAGACAAATTTCTATTTCCATGATTATATGAATTTCTAAATTTTCAAATTAATTTACCAATTATTTTCTCATATGGATGATTGCATTCTGATTTTTAAATGTTGGGAAAGATTAAATTTTGTAAAAAAAAATAAGATATGGAAAATATATAAAATCTCCGTATTAATCTATTCGAGATTCACACCGAGATTTCATATATTTTTCATATTTTACTTTTTTTTGAAAAATTTTATCTTTCCAAAAATTTAAAAATCTAAATCAATCACTTGAGATCCATCTAAAAATTTCATTTGGATAATTTATAAATTGATTTGAAATTATAAATTTGGCCAAAGATTTAAAAAAATTATGTAAGATTTTAATATAATATTTGGTAAATATAATCGAATTTGGAGAAAATTTGAAAATATATAAGATTTGGTATAAGATTTAGGAAGCTCACATAATATTTTGAAAAAATTACTAGAATCTCGATATAATCTCTCCGGCATGTATCGAGAAAAGTCCAAACGGACCAAAACAATCAAGAGATGGATCACTATTTGAATGAGTTTTAAAAAAGTGCTAGAAAGATAGATCGCTATTCGAACAAATTTTTTAAAAAAATGTTAATTTTATAAGATGAAAACTTAAATAGGTTACTTATGACAATTTCCTATTAGGAATGTCAACCCATACTTTAGGTGACCTCATTTAATTGGAGTAGTATGTCTTCATAATTATTTAGTTGGTAACCTACCGAAAAGGAGGAATGCATTAAAAAAAGACATGAAAAGTGATGCTCCTTATAGTAAGAATAGTGTTTAGTGAGAGAAACAAACTTTTCCCTCTCGTAAGATGAAATTCTTTATGGAGACGGTAGTATTAAATTTCTATAGACATTTTCACGTACTTATGAATCAGATATCAAACATAAGAGATGAATCAATATTTTTTTGTTATGCTAAATCGATAAAATATTTTTTATTATACCATCTTACTTCATTTAAATTTGTAAAATGTTTACTTATTGATTTTGATATATGTTTTAAATTTTTGTTTCTAAAAATTTTACAAAAAGTATCCATCAGACATTTATATAAAAAACTCGATTATAATATCAAATGAAAACCGACATTATAGAGATACAATGTCGGTTGACAACCAACATTGAAGACAATCTAATTTTTTACAATTAAAACTATTATGGGTGATTTTGGATTGCAAGACATAATCGATCTAAAACAAGAATATAGCACTCTTTGACGAAAACAGGGCTAGGAGAGACGGTTTTGGTTTAGACCTTAGCTCAAGGATGCAACTTGAGGATATTGTTATCCAAATGTAGCTTCGAAACTCTATGGAGGATAACCTAGGTCATTTATAGCTCTAGAGAAAGTAAGTCAATTCTCACTCACAAATCTTAAAGCTTTCGCACTCTTTGACTCTTTGACTTAAGCTTTGGAGTGTGTGTGACAAACATCAAATTGTGCAGGTTTCATTTGTTTTTGCAAGTCACGTTGTTCCTCTTCTAAAACAAATTTACCATTGTTGATATGTGAAGATCAAGATGTTTTCCTATCTAGATTTTAGCATCAACAAAAACCATGCATTTTTTTTAAAAAAAAAAATTGAAATAAATCTCCTAAATGTAATTCAATAATATTAGATATTTCCGATCATATAGAAAGAAAAATCTACATAAATCACAAAATGAAAGGAAGAGAGAAAAATAAAAATGAAAATCGTGTATGTGAATTCCACCACATGGAACGCCATCCACGACCATTCCAAATTGGTCACTCTTAATTTCACCACCACCACCCACTCCTCAACTCTCCCCTTCAATATATGAAAACAAAAATGTTAACAATGACGTATTTGGTGTCTTCTCTCTCTTCTTTTACTTTTTTATTTTTACATTCATTTAACTCGAATATATTCGACCATGTTTCGCTTCTATCTTTCTCAATATAATTCATCAAACACAACATAAATAACAAACCTTTTAACTTTTCTTAAAATAATAAAACCCTCTTTGGTGAAATCATTTCGTTTTTTCAAAAATTAAATTTATAAATACTGTTTTCACTTCTAGATTTCTTTATTTGTTATATATTTTTTATCAATAATTTAAAAAATCAAATCAAAATTTGAAAAAGCTTTTAAAAACTTGCTTTTGTTTTTAGAATTTGGCTAAGAATTTAACATTGTACTATAAAGATGCAAATCATGGTAAGAAATGGAAAGAAAATAGACTTAAAAAATAAAAAACCAAACATACCAAACGGAGCCTAAAATATTTATTTATAAAGAATTTAATATTTTTTTAATCATTTTTCTAGAAATATCTATCTACATTAACATTAATATTTTCATCAATATTTTCATAAAATTGAGATCTAGATGATGTCGACAGTTTAAACGTGAGAATAATACCCATTTGATCTCTAGATTTTAATATTTACGTTTTTAATCTTGTTATTTTCACTAAATACTCACTTGCGATCTTTAGTATTACTATTTATTAATTAATTAAATTTGGCCACAATTTTGTAACTATTAAAATTAATTTTAAAATATCAGTTTTGGAGATTTCATAGGTGCTCTTATTTTTCTGAATTAGTAATTAAGATCGAAAATAGGTATTTTCTCCCACATACGTGGTCCCACAATCAAAGTCCAAATCACCCTAATACATTCCTTGCCCAACACGACACCGTTTCCCAGCTTCTTCCTACTCCCTCCCCTCTACTGATTCCCTTCTCTGTTTTTCTTTAAACCTTCCCTTGACTTTCCTCCGCCGTGGCTTCCTCTCTCCACCAACCTCCACTTTCTCCCATAATAAACCCTCTCTTCTTCTTCTTCTTCACCTCAACCCCCAAATTTCCCATCAACCAAAACCATGTCCTCTTTCACCGCCGTCCATGGCCCTCTCTTCTTCTTCCTCCTCCTCTTCTTCTCCGCCTCCGCCCAGACCCAGCTCTCCCCCGACCCCAGATCCGACCCTTACCAGTACCGCCTCAGCGGCTCCATGGCTGTCATCATCGTTATCCTCATCGCCGCCCTCTTCTTCATGGCTTTCTTCTCCGTCTACATCCGTCACTGCAATGATTCCCAATCCAACACCGTCCGTCCTATCTCCAACGCCGCCGCCCGCTCCCGTCGCGCCACCCGCGGTCTCGATCCGGCCGTAATCGAAACATTCCCAACCCTAGTTTACTCCGACGTTAAAGAGCATAAAATTGGTAAAAGTGCCCTAGAATGCGCTGTTTGTTTGAATGAATTTGAAGATGATGAAACGCTGCGTTTAATCCCTAAATGTGACCATGTGTTTCATCCCGAGTGTATTGATGCTTGGTTGGCTTCTCACTCTACTTGCCCTGTTTGTCGAGCTAATTTGTCTCCTCAACTCACTGAGTCCGTCCACCGAGTTGGCGATTCTAACGCTGTGGTTAACCCGGACTCCGACGGAGGAGATATTGAAGCTCCGTCCAACGACGTCGTTTCAGAGACGACGGCTCCACCACCGGTTCAGATACCAACGGAGTCGGAATTGCCTAACAAGGCGTTGAATCGGACCCGTACGCGTGGATCTCGTTCCAACAGATTGCGGTGGCTCTTCCCCCGGTCTCACTCGACCGGGCACTCTTTGGTCCAGCCTGGGGAAGACACCGAGCGGTTTACTCTCCGGTTGCCAGTTGAGATAAGGAAGCAAGTGGTGAATCGCAAGCTGAACCGAGCGACGAGTATGGTAGTTTTGGCAAGGCAGAGCAGTTCCATGAGAGGATACCGGTTTGGTTCAGGTGAAGGGAGTAGTCGAGGGAAGTATTACAGGAGGCTTGAGCGGTTGGACCGGACATCGAAGTCGGACCGATGGGTGTTGTCGATTACGCCGCCGTTTTTTACGCGTATGTCGTCCATGAAGACTCCTCGGGGAGGAAGTAACCATGGCGAATCCGGCTCGGGCCGAGAACTTGGACAAGGGAATTCCACGGTCGATTCAAGTAGGCTTCCGGTCTGAAGTGATTTATTTTAATTTTTTTTTTTATTTTTTTTATTTTTTTGCCACATTTTATAAAATATAAATTGAATTTCTCAAGGGGCAATTTTCTTTTTGTTTTATATAAATTCATATAATCGAAAGTAATGTGTATATAAATTCTTGTTCATTATTCTTTCTTTTTATAGCTATAGATGTTGGTCGTAGGAGTTGTGTTGAAATGTTTATTATAAATAATTATAACCATTTTTTTTTTGCGTTAAACAATAATTTCTTCAAAGTGAAGGGTTTGTTTTAATTTTTTTTTAATGAAGGTTTCTTTTGAAGGCCGGCTCTTTTATATATTTATATATATATATTATATATATATATATATTTTATATATTTATTATATATATTATATAAAGTTTAAATTATAAATTTGGACCTATAATTTGAAAAAGAAAAAAAAAAGTTAAAATTTGATCTTATTAAACTGTCATAAATAGTCTCAATTCTATTCTAACTAAATTAATTTCGTCTTTCATTTAAAATTAAATAAGTTGGATTTATTTTGGTTTTGATTGATAGATTATTTTATTATTTATTTATTTTGAGAGGAGGGCTAGTAGATTAGATTTGTAGCTTTTATTTAATCTTATAATGAATTTGAAAATGTTGAGTATAGGATAGTTAGATAAATGTAGGTGTGTTAGCATAATAATTGAACGTTAAAGATAAGATAAAGACATTCAACCTTTCTAAAAGGATGAAGTAGGTTGTCATTTGAATATAATAGAGGTTTTCTTTAGAATTTTTGGCAACACTAGCCATTCATCTCTACAATGAGAGTGTTTTTGTTCGGTGAAACTCGATTTTAAATAACTCATTTTCAATAATGTTTCAAGAAATTTTATTTTTTTCCTGTTGTATAATTATCGAAGAACTTCATCATTTTAAATATAGATTTTCTAATTCTAACCCATTAACTTTATAGTTCTAGCTTAACTTATAGTTTGATAGAGGAGGATAAGAGTTAAAGTCGGGGGTGAAAATGGTTTTTTCGTCTTCATCCTTGTCTTTGAAATTTTTGGTTAAATTTGGAGTTATACTATATATGGTTTTAAACCATTTGTCAAAAAAAAAAAAAAAAACCATTACAAGGATATTTAGTAAGAAAGGAGGCCATAAACTTGGTCAATTTGTTTCAAATTTTTTATACCCTAATTAAATAGAAATTACTTTTCAAGACTCAAGTAAATGAATCTTATGTTCCGAAAATTTAAAAATCAAATATTAAATAGTCGCTTTATTTGTCACGTCGCAATATCGTATTTTCTTCTCGAATTAAAGATGTCACTATGACAACGTTATTATTTAACACGATACGAACAAAGTCATAAAACTTTTTTTTTCCACAAAGACAAATTTTAATTTGAATAATTGAGAATACAAGGAAAACCAACCTAGCTGTCACTTTTTTGACTCTTTTCTTATGAGAATATATTCTCAAAATCTCTTCTTCCATGCAATTGCCTCTTTGGATCATCATTTTTTTTTATATTTCTGTTAACAAAACAATTTTATTGCTACCTTATATATATAACAGTAATAAAAAATAATAATCAACAATATTGTGAGTATAGATCCCATTATTAACCTTTGGTTATATTACATATAATCCTTCAAGATTAATTTAATATTTTTAAATGCAATTTTCATATCATCAAAATTAATTTTAAAAGATTAAAAACATATTTTAAAGTAATTTTGAGAGTTTAACCATTTGAGAATCACTTTCAAATATTCTCATAGTTATCTTAGTGAAAAAAAATAATTTTTATTTGATGTCATTATAAAGCTTTTTGTGAGATCAAAACAAGCGTAGCTCAACTGATGTATAGTTATAAATTAGTAACCAAGAGGTATATAGTTTAAATTCTTTTATCCTTATTGTATTCAATAAAAAAATTATCGATATCAAACTTGATGTGAGTAAGACGTGTAAGTGATATGACAATGAATAAGATTAATAAAAATACTAATAATGAAAGGTATTTTAAAATTATTGTTAGAATATATTTTTTTGGTCCGTATATTTTGAAGTTAAAAATCTTCTTCTAATTCAATTTGCCGAGTTCTAATTTTAAACATAACCATTACTATGGAGCTCATTTATTTATTTTTATTTGCTCATTTTTCATGCATGGATTATTATTCTAACAGATAGAATTATTGGAAGTACAAACATGACTGTGAGGATTAAAATGGTACAAGGGAATAAAGATCATGGACTAATATATAGTACATTTAATCATGAGATTTGATCATAGATAAATAATATTTTATACTAAAAGATAATTATATAAAAAGAGTTTTGTATGGGAATCCAATTTTGGAGAATAATTTCCAAGTCTCTTGGCAGTGGTACACAGGTGCACATGAAGGATCATAATTTTTTCCCAAAATTTTTCTTTTAAAGTCCCATCTAAAATTAATTGAGAATTACAAATATTTTTTAATTTAAAGTTGGTTGAACTTTAGTCTCTATATTTTTAGTTGGCTAATTTTAGTCCCCGTACTTTAAAAAAATCTTAAATTTAGTCTCCAACAATAATTTATTATCGTTGTTTTTTTTAAAAAAAGAAATTATCTATTAGCACTATGGATTTTGAAAGCATATTCCTGTGCATGAAAATTATTATTATTATTTAATCAATTTTGATAAAAAAATAACTTTAAAAATTCAAATTTTAGATTTATTGAAAATATAAAAACTAAAATTGAACATTCAAGGAGATTTATAATTGTCTTCAATGCTAGAGTGGCTACTTTCTGGGTGGTATGGAAATAGAGAAATTAAAAGAAAAGAAATAAAATTTGAAACACAAGAAATCCACAAGCCTAATAGCATATCTTCTGCTATGTTATGGTATTGTTCATTTTGGATATAAACCTATGTCTTTGTTTTTGGAACTCAAAAGATTTCATGCCAATGAAAATAGTTGTCCTTACTTATATACCCATGATCTTTTCTTTATCTAACCAATGTGAAACTTTAGTCGCATTCCTAATATTAAGATAGTATTTTAACGTAAAAAAGAAAAAAAAAAGACAACTATTATAATCATAATGTCGAAAACATATACAACCTTATTGTGTATTTGATAAATGCATTTCCAACCTCAATATTTATACTATTATTATTGATCCAAACTTAAAAAGCGAATTATCTTAATCCTATTTAATTTATAATTACAAATGATTGAAAATCTTTCAATATAATAGTAGGGGTGTTCGATAACCTAACAATCAAACAATCTGTACTATTCAACCCAAAATATAAGGGTTGGGTTAGGTTGATTATGGATTGGCTAAAAAACATTTGGGTTGACCCAACCTAACCTGAATTATATATATATAAATAAAATATACTATATATAATTCTCTTGGTTTAAAATTTGATTACTTTGTATTGATTAATTTGTGAATTTTAAATATGTTTATTTTAAAATTGTTATGATATTTGTTTTTATTTGAAGTTTGCAATAAATATCTTAGATATTTGGTATTTAACATTTGAATTTTATGAGATTTTAGTTATTAGTCTTGTATATAAATTTAAATATTTTTAATTAAAAAGAAAAAAAAAGTCATAACCCGACAACCCAATCCGAAATTTAAGGGTTGGGTTAGAGACTTTATTTCGATTTTTCGGATTGTCAACCCAACCAATTCGAATTTTTGGGTTGGTCCAGAAAACACCTTCAACTCAACCCAACTCAATCCATGTACACCACTATAAAATAATATAAATTTTTTTTTAAATGTATACTTTTATAGTTTAACCTTTAAGAGAATAATGGTACACTTTTTGAAAATGATTTTATAAAGTAAGAGATATGATTATTTTCTTTTCTTTTTTTCTTTTCCTTAAAAAATAGAACTTTGGAAAAGTTAAACATCCCACAAAGTGCTAAATTTGCGATTAAATAGCTTGACTCTTTATTTGGTAATTGCAATCTATACGCAATAACAATTCATAATATATATTTGCAATATTTAAAGATAACATATATTGTGTGAAAGAGTTTTGTTCACAAGTACTGGCAACACATAGATATATATATTTTTTAATTTAAATAGATTCATAGGAATCAAATTATATACTTTTTAAACCATAAATATCAATTTAGAAAAAAACACAACCTTAAAAAAAGACTCGAATGATGATTTAGTTTTTTTTTTTTTTTTTTTTTTCTAAATGATTTCAGATAGTGAAGTATTTGATACCTCTTAATAAATTTGTCTTTTATATTCAAATTGAGTAGTTATTTTAATTTATAGACATTTTTTTAATTTTCAATTGAAATTCTTGTGCCATATTGAAAATATGTGGATATGTAAAAAATATAGTTAAATTATACAAAATACCTTCAAACTTTGTATTTTGTGTCAAAAATATTTTTAAACTTTCAAAAGTTTCAAAAATGTTTTTAAACTTTAAAAAAAAATGTTCAAAGACATCTTTACGATAAGTTTTGGATAGAAAACGTTAGTATTTTATTAAAAAATACATTAAAACCTAAAAAAGTTTGAAAAAATATTCTTACTATTAATATATGAGTAGAAACTATTAATACCTTGTTATAAAATTACATCTAATTTGTCAAAAGTTGCATTAGTAAGGTTGTACGTTAGTAAGGGAATATGTATCCATGAATATTTTTTAAACTTTTGAAAGTTTAAAAATATTTTTTAAACAAAACAATAACTATTTTTTATTTAAAACTAATGAAAATGGTATTTTTTAAAAATTGAAGAATATTTTTGAAACTTTTGAAAGTTCAAATATATTATTAACACAAGACAAAGTTGAGTGATATTTAGTATAATTTAACCTAAAAATATTGATAGACTGCTACATATTATCAATACCAAATCTCTTTTTCAATATAAAACAAGTATAAGAGTTTGAAAGGAAAAAATCAGTCATACATGTGAATTATTATTGAGATATAACAAAGGACTTTTTATTTTAAAAAATAGTTTATTTCTCTTATTTGTAACTGTAAAGGCAATACATAATTGCCTTTAAATAAATGGACAAATTTTTATCTTAAAAGCAATCTTAAAGCTATACAAATAGTCCTTCCTCCTTTCTTTTTTTCTTTTCTTTTATTTGTCCTTTCTCTCTTATTCTTTCAAATTTTGGTTAATGGCAACTATATGTTTTCCACCTAATTTGTAGTGGGTTTCGAATGTACCTTTTGAAAATAATAAAAATAGTAACATAATTTTTTTTTTCTTTAAGAATCTTTTAAAAATTAGTACTAACTAGATGTGTGTGTTTTTTAAACTTAATTTGATGTGTGATTAAGTTTTTTTTTTTAATGAATAAATGTGTTTAAAAAATTAAAACTAATTTACTTTTGAAATACTCCTTTTGTAAAAATATTTAGGGTTATTAATTTTATCTAAGAAGTAATTTTGATTCACTAAAAATATTCCAAATGTGCATGTGTGGTGACATTTTTAATATTTTTAATGAGTTTTAAGTTATACATGGAAAAAAGTTAAAAGTTGAAAGAGGTTTTATTAATAAATTAGAGAAAAAATATTTTTTTTTTGTGGTTATTGAGAAAGGTAAAATAAAGTTCATTAATTATATATTAGTTATACGATCTAAAATTTAATATAAATACTTAGTGTTTTTTCTCTCAAATTACAACCTCAACAACAAAAAAAATTATATCTTTCTCTCTTATCTTTCTCTCATTGGTGTCCAATGTACAGGTACGTTCTTTTTATTTTGTCCAAAAGAAAAAAAGTGAAGGCTTGTAAAATGTAAGCTTTAAGGTCTAGCAAAAAGTGTAAATTTGGGGGAAATAGTGAAAAGTTTCTTGTGTAATCCATGTTAGTTTGGTGTTAGGGAAGTGATAACTTGTAGAAATACAAGTTATTTTACTTTTTTTTTAAAAAAAAAATCTAGGATAATTAAAAAATTCAGAGAAAAACGTATTAACTTGACAAGAAATCCATGCAACTAATCATACTCTACGATCATGTGTTAAACTAATAATATTTTAAAATAATAAAATTTGTCACTTTTGGGCACAAGATTAAGATGAAAAAAAAGAGAAAAACGACCAAGTTGTAGCCTTGAATGCACATGTTGGAATCAAATGCCGATCGTTGTTCTGTCGTGGAAAATCCACTACCTTGAAGCAAAATTCGGCGCGAACTTGGTGCTAAATCGCATATGTCGGTTGCTCCCCAAGGTTAACACAACTTCCAAGTTCAAGGAAGCACTCGTCAAAGAAAGGAATGGAAAAGCTGAGACCATAGAGAAAATAGAGAAGAGAGAGGATCGATTTTCTCATGTTTTTTTCCCAATAATTGAGAACTATTTAAAGGAAAGATAAGATGTTTTAAAATAAAAGCCATTTTGAAATTAATTTTAAAAACGGTTTTAGAATTAATTGAAGTTAATTATTGGAATTAATCACAAACAATTAATTCTTGGAATCAATTTCAAATGGTAATAAAACTTTTTTTTTTCCCATTTTCTTTTCTTTTGCCATGTTAGTAATTCCCCCACAATCTCCCACATGACTGGTATAACAAATAAAATAAAAAGACATTTTATAAAACATGTTTTCTGAGCAAAGTTAGGATACCAAACTTAAACATCAACATCTTGACGATTTGAATTGATGCATAGTGAAATGAGGCAACAACTTTATTAGAGAGAGTGAATTACCTCTTCAACTTTCAATAAATATGGTTGAGACCCCCACAACACGTTTTTTAAAGGATTTTGAATACCCTGAAGCGGAAGCAATTGACTGTCGTCGTATCCGGATTTCGATTTATAGAACATCAAGCACACAGAGTGATGAAAACATGTGATAAACAAAATAACTAAGCATACTTCTCAAGATAAAATTAACAGAGAGAAGGATTTGGGAGAAACTCATCCTTGAAGTACTCTGTCTTCTCGCTTTCTCTCCACAGTACGAATACGAACACTACTTCTCTTGATCTCCCGAACTTGGCACCACTATGAACACAATAGTAACGAAGAGGACACCACCATGTCTTCCTTATTATTCTCAAGGTAAAAATCAAGGCGAAGTTTCATGGGCTCGCTTGGATTAATTTTAGTGAAGGAAAATTTTTGGTTGAGAGAACACAAAATCACAGAGAGAAGAAGAGGAGATGAAGAAGATGATGGTATCTGTGAAAAACTAATTTTTCATGTACAAGCTTTTTCCCAAAATAACTCCCATTTTATTTTAATTAATTTGAGAAAATAACTCTCAAAGGGAGTTACTAAATTGGATTCAAATTCAAATCTTGAATTTAATATATACTAACTACTTTAATATATATGCATATTAAACTATAGGTTATATCACATATAACCTATAGCTTATATTATATCATATAGAGTATAATCTATAGTTTATGATCTCTTACAAAACCTATAGTACTAATATGAATCATATTCTAATTTTAACCTAGTCTTTATATGATTACATTCATATAATTAATATTTGAATCATATTCAAATATTTATTCCTCTCATAAAAACTATATAGATTTAATATGAATCATATTCACATTACTTTTAATATATAGTTTCTATAGGAATCATATTCATATAATTAACATTTGAATTTTTATTCAAATATTTATTTATCTCATAAACTATATAACGTATCAACATATATTATATTAATTGTATTATACAATTAATTCCCTTTAATCAATTTGAACAATTCTAATTAAACAAAAATTAGTTTGATTCTCATTAGTTCTTATTGAGCTAACAAGGGGACTTGATACTTGATTAATTAATTAAACTTTTTAATTAAACTAATCAACCTTCATTAATTGCCAGTCACTCCACTAAAGATCAACAGTTGCACTCTTTGCACTATAGATATATTTCCGTGTCCATTAGATATAACCGATCAACAGTGCGTTGACCCTTCACAAATTGCTCTTAAGTATAGCTGAGTCAAAATTACCATTTTACCCCTATAGCTACATCTAACTTCTTAAGTATCATTGATCACTCTAATGAACAATTAGTCATAGTCCAACTATAATTGAACCTCTCTTGAGCCAAGAGAGGGTGAGACACTTCATTATTCAAGCCCTGGAATCAGCATTTAAGGGAGCAATTTATCTACTTACCATAACAGTCAGGAAGGAGTGAATTCCTTCTTGGGAGCGAATTCCTTCTTGGGTAGCTGCCCAACTCCCCAATTAGACAAATCCTCAAAATGGCAGGTATATTGAGTCGGTGACTCTGGCCACTTTCACTTATGCAAATCAATGGACCGCCTTCATAGGCAAGAGTTCACAACTCATTCAGGATTAAGATCAAGTCACCTATGGTCATCTTGGTGAAATGTAAATCTCTTTTAGCAACGACGTTATAAAGAGAGACTCAATATTTCATGGTTCGATCTTATACAAACTCTTTGTATAGGATACCCCTCTCACATGTCTCCACATGAATGATTAGGACCATATCATTTGTAACACTTTATAACAATTGTAACAATTACAAAGCAGGTTGTATCAATAGTGTTACCAGGATAAGACATCCAATCTTATCCATATACTACACACCATTTACGTTATTACTTAAACATGATTCACGTATATGTCAACCACATACACGTTTAAGTTACATAAAATAACCTTGAATCTTTCTTTAATGGATTATTGCATATAAAACTAATCAACCATTGATTCAAATAACATATAACTACGAAGTTTTAGGGCATACATCCCAATAATCTCCCACTTGTACTAAAGTCGGGGAAATGTAAGCCGGTGAGATATGTATCCTAAGACATACTTTATACCCTACATGCTCTCCCACTTACCCTAGCATACTAGAGACATGTCTCGTAGTCTTAGACAGTTTAGGAGATCCTCTCATACTTTAGCCTAGATAATTGATAACGGGTAGAAATGCACGTTATCATAGTGCTAAGTTCTTAAATAATGTTGGATTGCGTTGATGAAATATGTTAATTTGCGTCCATTAAGCATCAATTTCGTAATATTGCGGTCGCATGCGTTCAACACATTAGAACTATTGATTTTTGTATTTTTGTGCAGAATATGCGTTAACGCAATGCAAAGATTGCGATCATAGGAATTCATTGGTCGAGCGAAACTTCATCGCAAGGTTTTGCGTTGATCGTGTTTGCAAACATTCGCCCAAGAAGGATCGCTGCAACTTGGTTAGCGCAACATGGTGGGCGTATCTGGGTGAAAGGCCAATTAAAAGCGATGGGACAGAAAGCTGATGATAGTTGAATCCAAATTAAGTTGACAGCCGATAACGTCAGCTTTATTGGTGATAATTATTCGGCGCATCAATCAAGAATTAAAGTTGTCCCATCTGTACAATCGGGAGAGAGAAGCTGCCTTTCACCATAGATGCTCTATAAATACCAAGTGCATTCTTCAGAAAAGGGGTTCATCATTTTTACAACAAGTTGTTCAGTTCGCACGTCTTTGTTCTTAGTTTTCTTTCATTTTAAGGCGGACTCAAGGGAGAAAGTTATGCCGTAGATCGTTCTGGTAAGCTTGGGAGAGCGCCGAAAGTTCCAAAGACAGAGAGAGGGCCGACGCTTGTGGAGGCGGGAACATCTTTAGATCAGAATAGATATTTTAGTGTAAAAAGCCTCGGTCAGTAAGGAATTGCTACCAGGCTCTCTACCTTTAACTTCCATTGGAATTTTGTACTAAACTCATTTATAAGAATGGAATTTTGTTCTCTATATCTGTTCACTCTCTGTAATTCACGCATGAGTAGCTAAATCAGTTGAATGGGTTGAGAAGCATTTAGCTAGCACAACTAGGGAATCTTCATTCTTTGCAATTATCTTGTTTATGTATGCTTCATTCATCCATTAGAGATACTCGGGAGGGTAGTCTAAGGATAGGATCTAGGCTTGGGAAGGTCAAGTTAGGATCTAGGCTTGGGAGAGTCAGATTAGAACACATAATAAAAGAGATAGGCGCTTAGGAATGAGCACTATTTGTTATCAACGCATCGCATGCATCATAGAGATAGGATATGATTGTATGCGGTCACCTTGCTTTCAGCATTTTTTATCATCACATAGGACAAGAGTAGAGACTTAGGGATGAGCTCTATGGACATTTTGCATTCAACATATGCGTCCTAGATTTAGGAGCATCGCATTTACATTGAAAAATGATTTGCTGTGCATGGTAGTAACATGATCGCATAGTCTGACGCATTCCCGAGTAACGCTAGCTAAAGATCTTCTCAACCCGTTCATCGCATACTCATTGCATCTATCAACGCAACCGTCGTTTCTTAAATCTGCTGCGTTTATTTATTTCTTTTTCATCCACACAAACAACAAATCAAACACTTTATTTATTTACCATGTTACCGCAAAGTTTTCATCAAAATTACCAATGCAATCTATTTTCATAAGTCCCTGTGTTCGACCCTGGACTTACTAAGAAACTCAGAGGAATTTACACTTGAATTCTGCTGGGAAAACTTGAGTGCACAATGCAATTCCATCAACGCATATCATCCATATTTTCACTTCATAAATACGAGCATCAATAATCCTTTTATATAATATTAATTGTTATGTCTACAAGAACCATCTATTCATAACCAACATGTTTTTCACATTCTATGTTATTCCTACAACTTGGTGCTAACATATGTCTTCAAACTCAGTCGTTGCACCACATTATCTCATAAAGTGGATAGATTAAATAATATTTGAAATAGCTTTCAAATATCTTAGAACATACTTGACTTATGCAAATTATTGCTTTACAAGCAAAATATTGCCCTATTGTTCAATCTACACTAACTAGGACAAAACACAGATTTCTCTAAATCCAATATGAAACAGTGTATGTCGTAAAAGATCAAATCTTAAACTTTATACACCAACGTCTCATTATTCATAAGTTTTAGTTTTCAAAACTCAATGGTCATTCCGTTGACTTTACCGATTTAGCTAACCAATTGTATTTTACATGTTAATGAAGTTTCATGTAAGATTTACTTCCCCTCAATATCTGAGGCATTTTAGGAAACTTTTCCCTTAGACATTTCAACTTCATTGTAAAATGGTACAATACCATTCTATCTGAAGTAGTATCGAACATTAAACAATGACTTTGTAAACGTAAGATGCATGAGACAAATTTAACGTCATGCCCTAAACGTTGGGTTTTACGCCCTAAAACTTGTAGATAGAAAACGTTATTAATTGATCGTCATCAATAAAGAGTTATAAATGTTAATTCAATAAATTTTATTGTTTGTGTTGCTTGTCTATTTTTGTCTTAAATAACCCTAAATCTAATAAACTAACATCTAAGGCCGCCTTATGAGTCTTGAACTGTATGTGGAGACATACAGGGATCAATGTTCAAGATATAGCCCGAAGGGTCTATAGTATAGGAATAAGGTTAGGTATCTTATTCTAGTAATACTATGGATACAACCCAATTGAAATAGGAACCTAACTAGTTAACTGTTGGCAATGTCCTAAAACTCGCAGTTCGTAAATGTTTGAAACATATTTTATTTATCAATAAAAGTATTGAGTATTTGAGTATTTAATTCAATAAATCGTTATAGATATTGCATTATGTTATAAAAATCTAAGAAAAAAAATCCATGGCTTTAATTTGAATACTTTAACTTTATATGGAGACATAAAAGTGGATCAAGTTTTAGTATATAGCCAAAATGGTCTATAAGTATATGGATGAGATTGGGTATCTCATCCTGGTAACACTATTGGATGCAACCCACTTTGTATATTGATACAAATGATGTGATCCCAAAATCATTCATGTAGAGACATGCTAGTGGAAGCATCCTATGCAAAGGATGTTTGCATAAAACAAACCTCGAAATAGTCACTTTTCTTTATGACGACCATTTGTTGTTAAAACTAATTATTTCAAATTAGATGACTTAGGGTAACTCAATCTTAATCTTGAGCTAACTATGAACTTCTATTTATTCGAAATTATCCTTTGATTTACAAACATGAGAATAGTCCAACAACACTGCTTAATAAGTCTTCCATTTTGAGGATAAGACTAGATAGATAGCTGGGGCATAGTTCTGCAAGATGGAATTCACTTCTACTCGACTTAGGGTTAACAAATAGTTTGTTCTCTTAAGTATTGATTCCTGGTCTTGAATAACGGGGCTCCCCTTCTCATGATCGAGAGAGTCATGGTTTATTAGTTGGATTATAAACCAATTGTTCAATAGAGGATCAGTGGGAGCTTAAGGAGAAGATGTATTTACAGGGATAAAATAGTATTTTTTTGACCTAGCTGTAAATATGAATGACCTGTGAAAGATCGACTTACTGATTATGGTTAAAGTGGACAGAAATATATCTACAATGAGGAGAGTGCAACTATTAAGTTATAGTGGTATGTTTCAATAGTTAACGAATTTGATTAATTCGATCTAAAGAGTTTAGCGATTAATCTCAAATTGTCAGAGCTCATGATCTTTAGGTCCATTAGGCCCCTCTACTAGCTCGCAAATTTATATCTTGAATTGGTGAATTGATTGGATTTGAAATGTTCAAATTCAATTTGGGGTTTGATTAATTATATTTGATATAATTAAACGTTTAGTTTATCGAAATTAAATGTAATTGGACAGATTTGAGTATTTAAATATTGATTTCAATATTAAATTAAATGAATAGAATTTATGTATGAATTAGGTGTTTAATTAATTTAATATTTGATATTAAATTATCATTTAATTAATTAATTAAGTTTGTTTAATTAATTATTTAAATAAAACTTTTTTTTTTCAATTTTGAAAATCAAATTCATATTTGATTTGATTTTATTTAATTTTAGAGAAAATTAAATTAAATTGGAAATTCCACTTTGAGTGGAATTTTCCAACTTTTTATCTTTAATTAAGTGGTTTGTTGTTAATTAAACACCTGACCCACTTCTTTGTGTTCCTTGAGGTGTCAATGAACTAAATCTGAAGTGGTTGCATGTAGATTCTTCATAAATATACTAAAATTTTAGAATTGAAAGGTTCAGGCAAACTGGTTTTTGAGATTTTGATACACTTTCCAAAAACCCTATTCATTCCTTATCTTTTTTACCTCAATATAGTATTTCCACCACATAATCTGAGTTAGAGGATAGTAGAGAAGATCTTCTTGGTGGTCTACTATGTATTTAAAGGCCAAATTCGTGAAGAGGAGTAATAATTTAAAGAGTTTCATAAAAGGTAACATACTTATAAAACCTTACTTTGTGTATCAGTTTGTTTGCATGCTTTAAAACTCAAATTAAGTATTATTAGAGTGCTTATCGATTCTGATTGTTTCCGCATTTCGCATATATATTCTATCATTAACAGTGTTACATCTGGTGGTTACTATTTCACAGTCCAGTTTTATACAAACTCATTGCATAGGATACCCCCACTTGCGTGTCATCTACACGAACATGTTGGATCATTGTGTTTATATCAAATACAAAGTGGGTCGTATCCATAGTGTTACCAGGATAAGGTACCCAACTTTATACCTATACTATAGACTCTTTAGGCTGTATCTTGAACATTGATCGTTATATATCTGTTGGTGATGATGCCTTAAATTCTCATGTCCTGTAGTTTATAAACACATTTTGTACAAATGCTTGTGATGTATAATATATGATATTTATTTCACTTCATATCTTTGAATATTGGATGTTTTATTTGCTTTACCACAAACCAATAAACTAAAATCTCTGGTTGTCATTATGTAACTTAAGCATGTATGTAGAGATAAACAAGTGGATCATGTCTTAAGTGATAACCAAAATGGTCTATAGTATATGGATATAGGAGGGAAACCTTATTTTGGTAACGCTATGTATGCGGCCCGCTTGTGGAACAAGTTACAAGTGTTATGACTTGCTACAGATGATCTGATCCTGATCATTCATGTGGGGACGTGTGAGCAGGGGCATCTTATACAAAGAGTTTGTGTAAGACATGACCACAAAGTGTTAACGTCTCGTTATATAACGTCGTTCATGACAGAGACTTCACTTCACTAGGATGACCATAGGTAACATGACCTCAATTCTGAGTGAGTTGGGAACTCTTGCTTTTGAAGGTGACCCTTTGATTTGCATGGGTACGAGTGGCCAGTTCGCCGACTCATACCTACCACTTTGAGGATTCGTCTAATTTGGGAGCTGGGAACTCAGCTACCCAAGATGGAATTCACTCATTCTCCAAAGTAGGGGTAAGTAGATAGATTGCTCCTTAAAGACTGATCTCAGGGCTTGAACAATGTGGCGCCACACACCTTCTCATGGCCCGAGAGGTGTTCACACATAGTAGGACTGTGTTGTATTATTTATTAGAGGAATTAATGGTACTTAAGGAATTAGATGTAACTACAGGGACAAAACGATAAATTGGCCCAATTGTACTTATGATCATCTGTGAAGGGTTATCTTACTGTTGATTGGTTATATCCGATGCACATAGAAATATATCTGTGGTAAGGAGAGTTCAGTTGTCGGTCTTTAGTGGAATGCCTGGTAGTTAACAGATGGTGAATCTTGTGGCTACAGAGTTTAGTCAGCGATTCGTGTACCATTGAAGCTTCGAGCCATAGGTCCATAAGGTCCCCTTGGTAGCTCAATGGATTCAAGTTGAGAATCAGTTTTTGGGTCAGATTGAAATGTTCAAATTGATAAGAGGGAGTTCGATTATATATTATATAATTGAACTGGCTAATTATATATGATATGATTGATTTTATGTATGAGATACATTGATTGGAGGAAAATGGATATAAATATGATTTATATCTAGTGGAGGAGAAAACACTATGGTTGATATATGATATTAAACTATAGGTTAATGAATATAATATTATTTTATTTATTATTTTATTTTGACAATTATGGGATAATTGTGCACGCCGTTTTCTCTGTAAATGTGCATTAGTGGGAAGTTCCAATCGATTTTCGTAACAGAAGAATAAAATGAAAATTATTTTCATTTTGTAACGAACACACGGTTAATTGCTCATAAAGGTGTTTGTGGCATATCACTTAGTAAATCAGAGACTATACGATAGCTTGAGTTTACTACATGATCGCTTACACACGCGCGCTTCTGTCTAAACGATCGTCCACGTTTTACTAAACGATCGATTAGCGCCAAGCATTTACTAGACGATCGTATAGACGATCACTGCCCTATTCCTACACGATCATGTACTTCATCTAAACGATCAAGTACTTTGTCTATACGATAGACTTAGCTTTCTCCCACTTGCTTGATCGTTATATACAATCTCTTTTCCTCTTCCCACCAAATTCGAACAGAGCCCACTCTTTGGATTCTCACATCGAGAATACTAAGGGTTCCAAGTGGTGGTGTCGTCCCCATCTTCCTATTGTTCATGTGGAGGTCGTTCGTGGTAGAAAATCGGACTTTTAGTGTACGATAGCTTTCTGTTCCAACGAGAGCGAGAGTATCCATTCGTGGAAAGAGCGAGATTTTCCGAGGAGAAACATTCTTCAACTGGTAAGTTTTCTTGTGCTCTTGTTATTTAATCTTAAAGCATACTAGTAATTTTACAGTATGATGCATATCTATATGTTTGAATGTGAATGTGGTAATTCTGTCACAATGTCTTTGGAAAGATCTGTTTCTGCTCAAAGGTACTCTTGTATAAGAGTTGCTTCAATATCTCCACGTACAGTTCAAGACTCATAAGGCAACCTTGGATGTTAGTTTATTGGATTTAAAGTTATTAAGACAAATAATATAAACAATAACCTTTATTGAATTAACATCGATAACCTTTATTATCTACGAGTTTTAAGGCATGAAACCCAACAAACTCCCACTTGAACTAAAACTCTAGTCAATGGGTTGTACATGATATCAAAATCTAAAAAGCGGGATTATTATAAATAAATACAATAAACTAAGGCATCCATATACCCTTTATACATCTCCCACTTGCCCTAAATTATACAATGTACATTTCTTGTAGACCTAGACTCTTCTAGATGACCCTCAAACACTTTAGCCAAAAGAGAGTCTTCGTAAACGGATCAGCGGCAATTGCCCTACTGTTATTACAATATAATGTTATGGGCAATTCCATATTTGGAACCACTTCCAAATAACTTAGGAACTTCTCGAGCCAAACTTCTTCCTTTTTTGCTTCACAAGCAGCCACAAACTCAGATTTCATAATGGAATTTACAATGCATCCTTGCTTGGTGCTACACTATATTATAGCTCCTCGTTTAGGGTAAACACTAATCTTGATGTGGATTTTCCTTGGATATCAGAGTTGGTATATCCTATAAGGATAAAATCCTTAGCTCTATACACTAGCTCATAGTCCCCCATTCTCTTAAGATACTTGAGGATGTTTTTAACCATTGCTCGGTGGTCTAAGCCTAGAGTGGACTAGTACCTACTGACTATTCCCATTGCATAACAAATGTTTGGCCTAGTGTAAAACATAGCATACATTAAACTGCTCACAGTTGAGGAATATGCAACATGTCTCATATTCTCAACTTCTTGAGGTGTCTTAGGACACTATTCCTTACTGTCAGTAAGGTACCCTACATCATTCCTAGTGAATAGGATATCTCCACATAAAGTACTAGAAAAGCTACTTTATCGTTGATGATTTTCTTGTAGATACAAGGTTCATTAATATTTTGATCAAAACAAAAAGATTTGATCGTTCTATCAAATCTAATGTTCCAAGATCTAGATGTCTGTTTTAATCCATAAATGGATCGATTTAGCTTGCAAACCTTTTGCTCATGACCTTGGACTATGAGTCCTATGGGCTGAGATATAAAGATATTCTCCTCAAGATTGCTATTCAGAAAAACAATCTTGACATCCATTTGTCATATCTCATAGTCATAATATGTGGCTATGGAGAAGAGAATTCTTATAGACTTAAGCATAGGGGGAAAAGTTTCCTCATAGTCAACCCCTTCTCTTTAGGTATAATTTTATGCTACAAGTCTAGCTTTGAAGGTCTATACCTTTCCAACTACATCTCTCTTTCTCTTGTAGATCCATTTGAAGGAAATCGGACATGAGGATTTCCATGAGCAGCGGAATGATTGTTCCAAATTCCATTCATATTTGAACATACACAATTACAATCAAGAAACGAAAACTTACAGGCTATGCACAATACGAAATTATAGCATGCTTTTCAAGAAGATCAAGGGATAAAGTATCATACCTTTGAAGATCCATCTTCAAACTCCCTCGAGCGCAACACACAAATGCTCGAACTCAGCGACCGCAACACAACATGATCACAGCGACCACCACACGAACACCGCGAACACAACAAACGATCTACAAAAACCTCGACTACATCGAGTTGAGTACGACACCACCACAATGGCTACCTTGATATTCTTGGTGTGAGAATTGAGAAGTGTGGGCTCTGTATGGACTTGGTTAGAGGACAAGACCAGAGGAATAACAATCATGTATACGATTGAGCAAGTGGGAGATAACAAGATCTATCGTATAGACGAATGCCCAATCGTTTAACAAATGCTCCATGATTGTTTTGCTAATGGCCAGCTGAGTGAATTATCGTGTAGTGTCACTCTACGAACGTTTAGTCTCTCTTCAACTATCGTTTAGTGAATCCTATTCACTTAACAACCTTTCCGTGAGTCTTCTTTCCAAGAATGGAAAATCTCAATTCAACCACTACTAAATTGAGGAAAACATTTTTCCTTTTATCTCACGATTACCATGAAACTACCAATAACCTCTCACTCAATTGGTTATTAGATAAAAGAAGATAATTATCCAATAATTAATATTATTATAAATATATACGATAACCAACTTACCATAGTATATTTATAACCTATAGTTTTAATATTTCATCTCATGAAACATATAAACCATAGGTCTTTTTCTATTTCATGGTATTTAATGTAAATCTTATTTATATTAATCATCCATTTGATGTATCTCATACATCAAAAAGATCATATCATATATAGTCGAATTACCTCTTGTCAATTTGAACATTTCAAATCAACACCAAGAACTGATTCTCAACTTGAATCCATTGAGCTATCAAGGGGATCTTGTGGACCTATAGCTCGAAGCTCCAACGGTACGTGAATAACTGGCTAAACTCTTTAGTCACGGAATCCACCATCCGTTAACTTCTAGGCACTCCACTGAAGACCGACAGCTGAACTCTCCTTACCACAGATATGTTATGTATCCATCTTAACCAATCAGCAGTGCAACAACCCTTCACAGATCGCTCGTAAGTACAACTCGACCAATAACTATTATGCCCCTGTAGTTACATCTAACTTCTTAAGTACCACTAATCTATCTAATGAACATAAGTCATAGTCCTACTATGATTGAGTCTTCTCTTCCAAAGAGAAGTTGTGGCCACTATGTTCAAGACCAGGAATCAGCTCTTAAGAGAGCAATCTATCTACTTATCCCTACTTCGGGGAAGGAGTGAATTCCATCTTGTATAACTGAGTTTTCAGCTCCCAGATCAGATAAGTCCGAAAAAAGGTAGGCATGTTGAGTTGGCAATCTGGTCACTCTCATCCATACTAATCAAAGGACCACCTTCAAAGACAAGAGTTCCTAAAACACTTAGGATTGAGGTCATGTCACTTATGATCGTTTAGGTGAGATGTAAGTCTAAAGTATCAACGACGTTATATATAGAGACGAATCATCTTGTGGTCCGGTCTTATACAAACTCTTTGTATAGGACACCCCCGCTCACATGTCTCCACATGAATGGTCAGGATCTACCATCTATGTAGTTCACAATACTTGTAAACCTCTACAAAGCGGGTTGTATCCGTAGTGTCACCAGGATCAGGTATCCCTCCTTAATCTTTATACAACAGACCTTTTTAGGTTATCACTTAAGGCATGATTCACTCGTATATCTCATATACATGCTTAAGTTTACATACAATAACCATGAAGCTTTGTTTATTGGATATGAGTAAATGCCAAATAAAATAAATCTTATTTTATTTATAACAATGTGTACACTTTATAAACTACGAGACTCTGTGAGAATTAGGATACTAATACCAACAATCTCCCATTTTTCCTAATGTCTCAGGAGACTAATGTACAATAAAAGATAACTACAAGTACAATATATAATAAACTAGGGCATATCCCGATATCATCTCCCACGTGCCCTAGACAAGATGTCGATGTCCCGCATGAAGGAACTCTTCTACAAGAGTGCCTATGAGCGGAAGCGGATCTTTCCAATTCAATGTGATGGATGTTGACTTACAATTTTTATATATATCTTTAAAGCATATGGACAATGATGATAGATATTATGCTACAAGCTCATGTGGCCATAAACTTGTGAGGATAAAAATGGAATGTTATCTATCTATATTGCATTAATGAATGCATGAAAGCATGATGTTGTGCTATGCGCTCAAGTGCTTTGTGATAAAGATACTTTGGCGATACTACGTTCTAAGTGTATGCGTTGATAGTGATATGCTCGTAGTATGCGATGAAGTAATGCGTGTCACAAGTTTCCTTGCGCTAGAACCAAGTATAATTCCAACGCAAGTTTCTCAGAGTGATCCGAAGTCGAACACGGGGATTGTTGTCATTTATATGTGATACTAATGTGATATATACAACAGGTTTTATAAAGAATAAAGAATTTGATTTGACAGAAATATAAATTGTGCTGAAGTAAAATTGCGTTGAAAGTAAAATGCATTGAAAATAAAATGCGTTGATAAAGTAAATGTCTAAACTACTATGATACAGGGTTGAGGACTGGCTGTGAAGTTGTACAAAAGAATCTAATGAATGTGATGGAAAGTCTTGTGAATGAGGCAGAAAGAGAATGAGTAGAGAGAAAGAACATCACAAGTTTGTAAATTGCGTTAAGGACGCAACTAAGGTTCCGCTTTTCCTTAGCGTACACCTTTAAGTAATCGGCCGTGATCCCATACGTCTATGGTGAAACAGAGATGAATGTAATAAATGAAAGGTTGTTTCCATCTCTGAAAATACTTCTCGCTTTAGTTAACGGATTCTTCCAACCCTCTCTTGATAGGCGGAGTAACATCTTCACTTCTGCTCTCACAGGTGAAGATGTCATTGAGCATGCTTTAGCTAAACTTAGTTGATTACCTTAACACAGATTAACTCACTCGCTTAATTCCTCCCTTTTACCCAGGGGATTAAGAACACATCATGGAGAAAATGGATGATAAATGTATGGAAAGGGACAAAAAGATGATAATGATGACGATAATCACATTTAAATCTAAAGATAAGCGTTTGATACATGATTTGTGAATGATAGATTAAAGAAGATGAACACATAAGATGAAATGAAAAAATAGAATCAAATACGGAAAGCGTATCAACGTCTTGATACAGATCCCGATTGTAGACTTTTTTGCTTGCCGGTGTATGGATGAAGTGGAGAGGAAAGCTTCCCTCTCTAGTTTGCTTTCCCGGTAAGAAGTGACCTCTTGTACAAAGCTTCATCTTCGGGAATCGAAAGAATTCCTTGCTCGAAGACTCACTTTTCAGCCTTGTTTCGTCGATCTCCTAGATTTTCTCTGTAAAGTCTATTTGGACCAACCTCTCTCCCCTTGCAATGAATTCAAGGAAACTATTTATAGACAAGACCTTGGCTCTTTGAATTTGTGGTCCCACTGTATAATTATGATAATTCCTGCCATGGCGTAATGGAAAATTCCTCTCTGCTCCACGATCAATCTGTCAGAATTGCACAACAGAAATCCGTACACTTGTCAGAATCGTCCGCAAATGCGTTGCTCTTCATATCTTCGATTGATCGCCACATGTGTTGTTGTTGTTTTGATTACCGCATGCGTTTGAAATGCGTTGATCTCTATAACCCTTGATTGATCGTCGCGTGCGTCGTCATTGCATTGATCATTTCTTCATTCTTGATCGATTGGCGCTTGCGATATAGATGCGTCGTACATTTTGTCCTCGACCCATTAATACATGTGATGACCTATTTCTTGCAAAACATAGACTGGAACATTCTATTTCGCCATCGTAATGGGGTTAGTGGATGCGTTTATGACATTTTATAATTTTCGTATTTCTCAGCCAATTCTTATACTATCGACGCAACTTTCCCTTCTTTTTGCTGCAATATCTAAATAACACAGCATAAATAACTTTTATTTCTACAAGTTATCAAAAAAATTTCCACATATACATTCACACATACATATATGCATTAAACAACTAAATTACCGGCATGCTTCAAGATAAATTAACAGGAGAACAAGGACTTACCAGTTGAAGACTTTATTCAGAACAAATCTCGCTCTCTCCACGAACGGCCTCCTTGCGCTCTCGCTAGAACAGCAGGCTATCGTTCAGCAACACCCCAGTCGTCTACCACGAACGGGTTCACACGAACAGTAGGAGAAGGGGATAACACGACCACTTGGAGCTCTTAGTATTCTCGGAGTGAGAATCCAAAGTGTGAGCTTTGTTTAGATTTGGTAGAGAAGAGGTGGAAAACAGATCGTATACAACGATCAAGCAAGTGGGAGAAGGCAACGACTATTGTATATTCAAGATGCTTGATTATTTAGGCGAGGTACATGATCTGTAGAAAAAGTTAGGTGATCGTCCATATGGTCGTTTATTAAACCTCGGGTGCTAAGTGATCGTTTAGTAAAATGTAAGCGATCGTTTAGTAAAGGATACACTATTGTATAGGCTCTAAATTACTTTGTTATCGATTGCAAAACACTTCGTGATCTAATTTTTGATCTCTTTTCAGAGTGGAAACCATTTTTATTTTATTTAGTTACAAAACCAAATTGAACTTTCCACTATCGTATGGTTACGGAGAAAACGACGGACAATTATCCAATAACTGTCCAAATAAAATAATAATAAATATATTCATATTATAATCATAACCAATAGTTTGATATCATATATCAACCATAGTGTTTTCTCCTCTACTTAATATAAATCATATTTATATCCAATTTCCTCTAAATTAATGTATCTCATACAATTAGTCAATCATATCATATATAATTAACCTGTTCAATTATATCATATATAATCAAACTCCCTCTTTTGAATTTGAACATTTCAAACTGACCCAAAAACTGATTCTCAACTTGTATTCAAGCTTCCAAGAGGACCTTATGGACCTATGGCTTGAAGCTCCAATGGTACGTGAATAGCTGACTAAACTCTCTAGCCACGAGATCCATCATCCGTTAACTACCAGGCATTCCACTAAATACCGATAGTTGAACTCTTCTTACCACATATATATTTCTGTGTCCATTGGATATAACCAATCATGAGTACGATAACCCTTCATAGATGTTCGCATGTACAACTGGGCCAATTTATCGTTTTGCCCTTGTAATTACATCTTACTTCTTAAGTACCACTGATCCCTCTAATGATCAATACAACATAGTCTTACTATGTGTGAACACCTCTCGGCCATGAGAAGGTGTGTGGCGCCACATTGTTCAAGCCTTGGGATCAGCCCTTAAGGGAGCAATCTATCTACTTACCCCTACTTCAGGGAAGGAATGAATTCCATATTATGTAGCTGAGTTCGTAGCTCCCAAATCAAACGAATCCTCAAAGTGGTAGGTTTGAGTCGGCGACCTGGCCACTACACCCATGCAAATCAAAGGACCGTCCTCAATGGCAGGAGTTCCCAACTCACTCAGGATTATGGTCATGTTACCTATGGTCATCGTAGTGAAGTGATGTCTTTGTCATAAACAACGTTATATAACGAGATATTAACACTTCGTGGTTAGGTCTTATACAAACTCTTTTGTATAGGACGCCCCTGCTCGCACGTCCCCACATGAATGATCAGGATCAAACATTCTATAGTAAGTCACAACACTTGTAACTTGTTCCACAAAGCGAGCCGCATCCGTAACGTTACTAGGATAAGGTTTCCCTCCTATATCCATATACTACAGACCATTTTGGTTATCACTTAAGACATGATCCACTTGTATGTCACCACATACATGCTTAAGTTACATACTGACAACCAAGGATTTTAATTTATTGGTTTGTGGTAAAACAAATAAAACATCCAATGTGCAAAGTCAATAAGTGAAGTAAATATCATATATTATACATCACAAGTGTTCGTACAAACTGTTTACAAATGATAACTTTAGAAATACAAGTTATTTTGGCTCTTAAGTTGGAACAACTAAAGTTTTTAATAATAAATTCTCCTCATTTTTAGAAGAAACGCATGGAATTACTCAAAGATTAGCAAACTCATGCAAAAGAATGTTTATTACCAAAATACTACGGCACTAACGCATTATATTATAATATATCAACAAGAGGCTAACGCATGATTAAGAAGTGTCGCAGGCAAAGTTCTAACACATGGGCCATGCGTCGGAGGGATTCAACGCAAAGAAGATTCATTGATTCAGGATGTTTGTGTCAAATCACCACTTGCAAGCATAGGCACCTGTAGCAGGCGGCGTCGGAAAAGCTTCTGAGTGTCGGTGGCTGACCAGGGTATGGACTTTAATGCTGCCCATCACCAAGCTGGAGATGACCAACGCCTATAAATAGATGAAATCCCTTCATAGTTCGAAGTTCAGAAAAATTTCAAGTTCTCATTCTCAGTATTAGCTTAGTCGTAGTGTTAGAACTTTAGAGCTGTGTTGTGGTGCCAAGAAGAGCAGAAGGGAAGAGAACCACTATCACTACCGATCAAGGAGCGGAGGAAGTCGAGCTTGAGAGAGACACTTCATCCAATTCCTATACAAGTGATTGTACACAACTAGAATTGAGCCAAAGAGATACAAGAGATTGTACTCTGTGGCTTGACTCAGTTCCTTTCATCTCATTTATCGCTTTCATACTTTCATCTGATTAAATATTGCTTTTGTAAAGACAATCTGCTTCTTTATAAAATTTATATATTTGATCCATCACACTTTGCTATTGTTTATTTCTTGTTTATGTTAGATGCATCTATACTTCATAGCTTAATCCATCTTGATCAATTGGTAAAAGCATCTTTAGCTTAGACTATTCGAGAGAATAAATAAGTTTGCATCAAGTAGAACGCCTAGTACATCTAGAGATAGACTTACTGGTATTTATTGCATTCTGTGTTTGACGCATGGATCCTAGAGATAGGTTTTGTATGTTATTCGCATTGAGAAGTGTTGAATAAAGTCTAACATATAAACAAAGATAAACAAATCATCCCATTCATCACATTTTAGTCCGTGTACACTCATCTTAGATCGACGCATACCACTTACACTAAAATCCATTTCCACACGACCCATCAGTCTCTACTCAAATCTTTTGTATCTTCTTGCACAAGCACATCACCTTAGTGTAAATAACACATTTCTTTATACATTTAGGAAATCTCTAAAACAGCTACAATGCAAGGTCTGTGTTAGCTTAAGCTGAATCCTTGAGTTCGACCCTAGACTTACTAGGAACCAAAATTAGATTTATACTTGGGTCTGATTTAGGAAAACTTGAATGTCAATAATGGAGTGTCATGCGTTCTATTGCACATCTCTAACACATTAACACGTTACGAATACATAAACACATCACAACATCAACGCATAATTCATACTTAGAACTTATTTTTCCAAATCATTTTATACAATACACTCCTAGCTCGAATCACGATAGCAATGAACAAGTTTTTGGCATTGTTGCCGGGGATTCAAAAACAAAACTAACCAGAAATTTTGTTTGTATCTTTTGTAGGGACACTTCAGTCGAGGGAGTATTACGAGCTAAGCTTAAGCTTGTGAACGTTTATGAGTAGGGAGAGCACTCCTAAACTTATATACGACCCTAAGATTGAAAGTACCTTCCGACGTAGAAACCAATCTAATCGTTGTCGAAGGTTGAGGCAACAACTTCTCAGACAATAGAACAGGCAACAAGCAATGACAGACAACCAGGTAAATCAGAACTTAGCTCAACAACTAGCTCTTGCTACCCAAAATCCAATCCTAATGGCGAACATTAGCACGCATCCCATGAGGGAGTACGTGTCTCTTGTATTGTATGATTTCTCACCAGAAATCATATACCCAACGCCAGATGGGACGAGATTCGAGATGAAATCTGTAATGCTTCAAATGCTCCAGGCTGTTGGACAATTTGGGGGTGGTCATGGAGAAGATCCTCATGCCCACATGAAATGTTTCCTGGAAATGTGTAACTCATTCATGATTCCTGGAATTACCCCAGAAGTGATCAGGCTATCTTTGTTTCCCTATTCTTTGCGTGGTGATGCAAAGCAATGGGTAAGCTCACTGGAGCCTGGTGAAATCACAACATGGGAGAAGTTGGTGGAGAAATTTATGCAAAAATACTTCCCACCCACCACCAATGCAAGGAGGCGTCGAGAGATTATGAATTTTGAGCAAGAAGAAGCTGAAACCTTAAGTGCTGCATGAGAGCGTTTTAAGGGATTGGTCAAAAATTGCCCAAATCATGGACTACCACTAACTATCTAGATGGAGACTTTTTATGGTAGATTAATAGAGCATCGCAGATGGCAGCCGACGCAGCTGCAGCTGGTGGAATCATGGATAAATCTTACACTAAAGCTAAGGAGATATTAGACCACATTGCTAAGCACAACATGGAATGGGTGGACAATTCGTATGATGCAAGAGCTGATAGGAAGAAGAGATCTCAAAATGTTAATTCTATCGATTCCAATGCAATACCCACACTTTCTGCACAAGTGGCTACGATGACCAACATTTTGCAGAACATATCACTAGGAAACGCATCAAATCAGTAGAAGGTGAATCAGGTAGAAGCATTCGGGCAGCCCATTGTTAGCTGTGTGGGCTGTTGAGATCCTCATTCCTATGCTGATTGCCCACAAAATTCGCAGTCAATATGCTTCATTAAAAAACAACCCATTTTCCAATACATATAATCCTGGATGGAAGAACCATCCAAATTGTTCTTGGACAGGAAACCAATAGAAGTACCACCCAAGGGCCAACCAACAGCAAAGGAAAGGACCGCCGTCTGCATTCCAACCAATGCATCAACCACACCAACATTCTTTTAATAGAGGAGGTCAGGCATCAAGTTCAGGATCTCCGCTTGAGAACCTATTAAAGGAGTACATTGCTCAGAATGACGTGTTGCTGAAAAGCCAGACGTCGTCTATCAGAAACCTAGAGATATCGGTATGGCAGATAGCGAGCGAGTTGAAGAATAGACAATCTGGAGTTTTTCCTAGCAACACTGAAACTCCTGGGAACAACAATGGAAAGGAACAATGTCACGCGGTGACGTTACAAAGTGGAAAAGCTCTTGAAGAAAGAAGAATGAATCCAAGAAACAATAGTTCTTAAAAAAAATGCAACACACGTTCAATGGCATAGAAGATCAAGAAGAAAGAAGGTCTGAAACCACAAGCCATTCAGAGCCAAGCACGTCTAACGCGGGAAAACCTACGGTGCCGCTAAACGCACCATTCCCTAGACGCTTGATGAAGAAGAATGATAAACAACAATTTAAGCGTTTTCTTGAACTTCTGAGGCAGTTGAATATCATTATTCCACTTATAGAGGCCTTGGATCAAATGCCAAAATATGTCAAATTTTTTAAGGATATTTTGACGAAGAAAAGGAGAGTCAGCGGGACGGAGGTAATTGCATTAACGTAAGAGTGCAATGCATCAGTAAGCAACAGTCTACCAGAGAAACTGAAGGACCCTGGGAGCTTCATAGTCTCGTGCTCGATAGGAGGGTTGGATGTGGGACATGCGTTATGCGATTTGGGAGCAAGCATTAATCTCATGCCATTCTCAATATTCAAGAAATTGGGAATAGGTGAAGCATAACCCATTTCTGCTACTCTTCAACTCATTGACAGAACGATCAAGTACCCTGAAGAAAAGATTGAAGACGTTCTGGTAAAAGTTGACAACTTCATTGTCACACCCCGCCCCAAACAACCCTCTTAGTCTAGAAAAGGGCGTGACTGCAGCAGTTATCAACCCTGTGGCTGACACTTACTGCCTACTAACTGTTGCAGAATAACTCTGATACTAATATATTACTCATATATAGCTGAATATCTTTAGGCCAAGTTTTATTAATTTAGAAGCATAACATATTTAGAGTCATTACAACACTATATTCACAAGTCCCAAAACCCACAAACCCTAGTCCCTATATGAACAACAGTAACATGTGTACAATATTAACAGTAACCACCTAATAGACGGGTTAAAAATCTCGTGATCCTTTACTGACAGATCAGATGCAGAGCTATATTCAGAGGATTTGACCGCTACCTGGGGGGGGGGGGGAGGAGGAAAGAAAACATTTGAAAACGGGGTGAGCTTGCGCCCAGTGAGTGACTTAAGAAAGATAATTGATTCTCACGCAAAATCTCAATAAAGAGTTTAACTGAAATATAAGCTTCTATAGTACTTGTATTGCTGTATAAACATTTTCCAAGCATAGAACATATAAAACTGTTTTAATCATAAAACAGTAAAACTATTTCTCAGTTGAGGATAACCCTACTGTGGGTAAAAACAATCCCAACGCCAACTACTAGTCAAGAGCCTTTTGCTCAATCTTTGACTCTGCCTACGTGCACGTGGCCATACTAAGTACCGTCATACCTTGGGTACTTCTACTCAGATACCTTCTCAAACGTCCTTTAGTATCTGGTTGGTTTGGTACCTTCTCAAACGTCCTTCAGTACCAATAGATACCTTCTCAAATGTCCTTCAGTATCTAATTGGGCAGATACCTTCTCAAATATCCTTCGGTATCTCGTTTTAAGTAAAACTAGTCATAAATGACTTTCTCTTTAAAGAATGTAAAGTATAACCCATATAAAAACATGGCTTTAAAGGTACTAACGCATGCTGCACATATAAATAGCTTTTTAACAAACTTCTCACTCATGCATACGTTTAAAACATAATTCATAACTTGTTTGGAAATCACTTTGTAAAACTAGTTGCCATGAGAATATTCTTCTTTAAAACATACTTTCTATAACACATTGTAATCAAACATTTTAGCAAATTTTTTAGTCAAAATGTTTTAGCCACTCACCTTGATTGCTTAGGAGCTTTTCACTCTAGTGGCTACCTTTTCTACCTCGGGCTCCCTTTTCACCCCTAGAATTCAGATTCAAATTACAGCTCAAATTACTCACAATTCAAAATTTTATTTTGAGATACTTCCTTCTAAAAATGTTCTAAAATGTCTGAAGGTTACCCTAAAATTTTGAGCTCAGAAATCCTCGTGGTTTGGCCGAAATCACAGAATCTTCAAGACTGACTCAAACTGATCCGACAGCCTGACCCTTCTATCTTCTTTTCAATTTCCAGCCCGATCTCTTCAAGCTTTTCTTCCGAAAGCTTTACCTTGAAAACTAGACTTTTAGAGCTATCAGGTGGCTTTGAAATCAGTCCAAACACACGAGTAAATTGGGAGAACTCCTTTTCCCAAGTTGATGCGTCCTCTTCAGACCTCATTGTCTAATGCGTCCTCTATGACTAACGCAAGGATTTGGCTCCAACACAATGTTTGCTCCACTCTCCCACTCTTTTTACGGTATTTTTTAATTGTGAACTAAAAAAGAAGTCTCTTGGCTCTATTTATAGGCGTCCAAACCTTCTCCAAAGTTGACACCACCTACTTGGCTCCATGGCCAAGCGTCTCCTTCTCACCTCATCAACGCAATGTTGTGGTCATCGCAAGCTAAGTGTCTTCTTCCCATGTTGCCAATGCATGGGCCTCCAATCTGATGCCACCACCTCAAATTCTTAAGGCTTAAAGCTTTCCTCCCAAGAAGACACATGGTTTTGATGATGTTATCCTGATGATTTCATCCTTGTATGCATCCAACTCTTGGTTGCTTAACGCCTAGTCCATAAGCAATGCATAGCCTCTACTCAATACATAGCAAGCCAATTCACTATCATGGTAATTCAACTTAACCATCGCAAAGAGCTAACCATCGCTAACATATAGGCGCGCTGCATGGGCTGGCCGCTCGACGCATGAGCGCGTTGGCTGCTCGACGCATGGGTGTGCTTGGCTGCATGGACTACGCGCGGCACCTTGATGCTTGGCCGGGTGCTTAGGCGTATGGGCGTGCGACGTGTGCTGGCCATCGCTCGCTCGCTCACATGGGTGCATGGCATGGGCTGCGCGTTTGGCTGCATGGCAAGGGACCTCGACGCACAACATAGTTGCTCGGCAGGGTGCTCACCATATGGGCATGGCCGCTCGACAGTGCGCTCAATGCACGGACGTATCCACTCGACGCATGCATTCGACCGAGGCTGCTCGATGCATGGTCTAGGTGCTGGCCGAGGTTGCTCGATGCATGGTTGTCTTTCCATGCATGCCTCACCCACCCGTGTGCCTTCCAATGCATCATCTCCTTTTTCCTTCTTCAGCCGCATGCCTTCATCAACAACTCTTCCAACGCATCAACACCACTCTAATACACAAAATTTTATACTTAGCCAAATTTTCAAAATTTTCCCCAAAAGTTAACCTTCCAAATTTCCTCTTTTCTTCTAATTTCCACTCTTTTCTCTAGCATTTCACCCTAGTTTCTACATCAACCTACTCATCACATTAATCTCAATAGGGAACATACTCAAGTAGAGAAATTGGGATTCGGGGTTCACATTTACCTTCCCCTTATAAAAATTTTGTCCTCAAAATTTCGCTACAAGTCCGTCAACTAAACAACTGCGGTTACTTGTTTCTGATTTGCTCTTCGACTTCCTACGTCGCTTCTTCAGTGCTATGGTTTCACCATTGTACCTTTACCAACGGGATTGTCTTATTCCTTAAAAACCTGTTCCTTTCTGTCAAGGATTTCTACTGGTTCCTCTTCATAAGACAAATTCTCTTTCAATTGTACCGGTTGCTTAGGCAATACATGGGTAAGGTCTGACACATGCGTTCTAAGCATTTCCACATGAAACACATCATGAATACGAGATAATTTTGGAGGTAAATCCAATCTATATACCATTGGGCTAACTCTTTATATTATCTCATAGGGTCCAATATATCTTGGGCTTAATTTCCCTTCCCACCGAACCTGAGTATTCCTTTCAGTGGAGATAACTTCAGAAATACTTTATCACCAACTTCAAACTCTAATTCTCTTCTCCGCTTATCAGTGTAACTCTTTTTTCTATCTCGAGCCGTCTTAATATTATCTCTTATAATCTTAATGTTGTCTGATGTCTGTTGCACAAGTTCTGGACCTAGTAATTTCCTTTCACCGATTTCATTCCAACATATCGGAGTTCTACATAGGTTTCCGCCGCATTCAGCCAACTGCAGCATTCACCCATCATCATCTCATCCCTTGGGTCACCGCATACCCCATCAGGCACCCCACCAATTACTCCACCTAATCCCAGCTCTGACAGTCCTGCGTTAGAGCGTAACCTCGAAGAATTAGCGGAATTGGCTCGACGGGACGAGCAAGAAGTGTTTGGAGCTGTCTTGGCAAGTCTGAATCAAGGCCAAGAAGAAGAGCAAGTGATGCGTTCCGACCCACCTAACGCATAACTTGAATTGGATGAAGCAGAGCGCTACACAATGATGCTCGAAGAAGAGTTAGAAGAAGAAGATGAAGAAGATGAAGAAAGGGGATTTGGCCCAGACGCGTCGCAATCACGTCAAACTGACGCGAATAAAGGGCCCTCAAAAGCAAAGAGAGTGACCATAAAGAGCAATCAACATTCGGCCCTGAGGATGCAATGCGTGGAAGTTGCTCAAGGCATAACGCGTTAGGGAAGGAATTGAAACTTTATCAGCCTACAAGGCAAGGGCGAAGGAAGTCAACTCTCCAAAGGGAATTGAAGAACGAATAGAGAGATCTGACGCAAGAAGCCAAGGGATATGAGGCGGGCAAGCACAAGGTAACCGATGCGTTAAGACCACAGGAAGGAAGCGCCAGTTCAGTGATATTCTTACAGAGAAATGCTTCTTTCCTGAACGCCACCCATTGCCAGCATATATAACTGAAACCACAGACTCAATAGGTTGGGGTCAGCTATGCGTTGGGCACACAAGAATTTGGCCCAACCTTGTCTGCCAGTTCTACAGTAGTGAGTTCGACATGGAGAAAAGTACAACATTTTTTTATGGGGTATTGGTGTGCTTTTCATCCGATAAGATGAATGAAGTGTTCAACATTAGGAGTAATCCGGACGCAGAAGGCAACCACTACTTGGAACAACCAACACTGAGCCAAGTTGAAGATGCGTTAAGAGCGGTAGCCAAGCCTGGAAGAAAATGGCAAACGTCAAGAAATGGAGCAAAGATGCTAGTTTCCAGGAACTTGAAGCCAAACGCGAATCTATGGTATTATCTGATTAAGAGAAGCATTATGCCTACAACGCATGATGAGACATTGTCAAAAGAATGCGTCTTGGATACCTACTGTATCATGTAGTGCATCCCTTTAGATGTAGGAAGAATAATAAGGGATCAGATCAAAGCCATCAAGACCAAACCACGAGGA
>NW_028326687.1:0-32364 GCF_027475165.1 Benincasa hispida
CAACACCACAACACACGACCGCTCGTCCAACACAACCGCTACATTGCACAAACACCGCGCGCTCGAACTAAGCAATTACCAAGTTCATGAACAGCTTGAACACAACGAACGGCCTCCACAGAACCTCGATAGTGTCGAGTTGAGTATGAAACCACCAAGAAAGCTACCTTGGTATTCTCGGTGTGAGAATCCAGAGGGGGGCTCGGTGCGGAATTGGTTTGAAGTCGAAAACTGGAGGAAACACAATCTGTAAACGATTGAGCAAGTGGGAGATGGAAGAACCTATCGTATAGGTCAATGTCCAATCGCTTAGGAAAAACTAAGCGATCGTCTAGCAAAAGCTATGCGATCGTTTAGCTAATCGCTTAGCTGAGTGTCTATCACCTAAGAACACTCCATGATCATTTAGCTCATTCAAGTTGTCGCTTAGTAAATCCAATTTACTTAACAACTTCCTGTGAGAATTTTTCGAGATTGGAAATCTCAAATTCACAATTTTGCAAATCTTTAAATTAGGAAAACATTTTTCCTTTTATCTCACGATTACCGTGAAACCACCAATAACCTCCCACTCATTTGGTTATTAAAGAAAAATAGATAATTATCCAATAATTAATATTTTTATAAATATAAATGATAACCAACTTATCATACTATATTTATAACCTATAGTTTTAATATTTCATCTCATGAAACATATAAACCATAACTCTTTTTCTATTCCATGGCACTTAATATAAATCTCATTTACATTAATCCTCCACTTGATGTATCTCATACACCATACCGATTATATCATATATATCAACACCAAGAACTGATCCTCAACTTGAATCCATTGAGCTACCAAGGGGACCTTATGGACCTGTAGCTCAAAGCTCGAACGGTATGTGAATAACTGACTAAACTTTTTAGTCACGAGATCCACCATCCGTTAACTACCAGACATTCCATTAAAGACTGATAGTTGAACTCTCCCACATATATATTATGTATCCATCTTAACTAGACATTCCATTAAAGACTGATAGTTGAACTCTCCCACAGATATATTATGTGTCCATCTTAACCAACCAAAAGTGCGACAACCCTTCAGATCGCTCGAAAGTATAGCTCGGCCAATAACCTTTATGCCCTTGTAGTTACATCTAACTTCTTAAGTACCACTGATCTCTCTAATGAACATAAGTCATAGTTCTACTGCGACTAAGTCTTCTTTTCCAAAGAGAAGTTGTGGCCACTATGTTTAAGCCTCGGAATCAGCCCTTAAGGGAGCAATCTCTCTACTTATCCCTACTTCAGGAAAGAAGTGAATTCCATCTTGTGTACTGAAATCCCAGCTCCCAGATCAGACAAGTCCCCAAAAAGGTAGGCATGTTGAGTTGGAAATTTGGCCACTCTCACCCATATTAATCAAAGGGCTGCCCTCAAAGGCAGGAGTTCTCAAAACACTCAAGATTGAGGTCGTGTCACCTATGGTCGTTTAGGTGAGATGTATGTCTCTAGTATCAATGGCGTTATATATAGAGTCTAGTCATCTCGTGGTCCAGTCTTATACAAACTCTTTGTATAGGACACCCCCGCTCGTATGTCTCCATATGAATGGTCAGGATCTACTATCTGTAGTAGTTTACAACACTTGCAAACTTCTACAAAGCAGGTCATATCCGTAGTGTCATTAGGATCAGGTATCCTACCTTAATCCTTATACTACAGACCTATTTAGGTTATCACTTAAGGCATGATCCACATGTATATCACATATACATGCTTAAGTTTACATAAGATAACCATGGAGTTTTGTTGATTGGATATGAGTAAATTCCAGAATGAATAATAGTTTTTTTATTCATTAAACAATGTGTATCATTACAAGCAACGAGATTCCGAGAGAATTAGGACACAAATCCCAACAATCTCCCACTTGTTCTAATGCCTCGGGAGACTAATGTAAAATATAATATAAAACATGTACAATATACAATAAACTAGGGCATAACCCAGTATCATCTCCCACTTGCCCTAGAATAGATGTCGCATGTCTCGCAAACCTAGACTCTCTAGGTTACCCTCGAACACTTTTGCCGTAAGAGCCTGTGTAAAAGGATCAGCAACGTTGTGCTCCGACGTGATCTTCGTGACTATCCCATCACCACGATGCATAATCTCCCTGATCAACTAGTATTTCCGCTCTATATGCTTACCTCGATGATGACTTTGAGGCTCCGAATTTGCCACAGCCCCCTTGTTATCACAATAAAAACTGATAGGAAAATCCATATTTGGAACAATTTCCAAATTTGAAAGGAATTTTCTCAGCCAAATAGCCTTCTAAGCTACTTCACAAACGACTACGTATTTGACTTCCATAGTGGAGTCCGCGATGCAGACTTGTTTGATGCTTCGCCACACTACAACCTTTCCATTTGGAGTGAAATCTGACCCCAATGTCGATTTGCGAGAATCTCTATCGGTCTGAAAGTCAGACTCCGTGTATCCTATAAGGATCAGATCCTTATCCCATACACGAGCATGTAGTCCCTCATTCTTCGAAGATACTTGAGGATCGTCTTGACACCGTTCAGTGATCAAATCCTAGATTGGACTGACACCGACTGACAATCCTTACTACATAGCAAATGTTGGGTCTGGTACACAACATTGCATAGATTAAGCTTCCTACAACTGAAGCATAGGGAATCCGTCTCATCTCCTCAACATCATGAGGTGTCTTAGGACATTGATCCTTAGACAAAACGATTCCATGCCTGAAGGGTAATAAACCCCTCTTGGAATCCTGCATTCTGTACCTGATCAACGTTTCATCGATATACGAAGCCTGAGACAAGGCAAACTATTTGTTCTTACGATCCCAAATGATCTGGATCCCTAGAATGTACTGTGCCTCACCCAAATCTTTTGGGGTTGATGCCCTAAAGTCTCGTGTCCTATAGTTTGTAAACAGTTTGTAGGAATGCTTATGATGTATAATATATGATATTTTACTTCCCATCTTGATTTTGCTTAATTGTTTGTTTTATTTACTTTACCACAAACCAATAAACCTAAAACCCCTGATTATCTGTATATAACTTAAGCATGTATGTGGTGACATACAAGTGGGTCATATCTTGAGTGATAACAGATGGCAGAAAATTAGATGTTAATTACTCGACAACTAATATCCCTTGGACGCAATATGCGATGCATGTGCTTAAAGTATGCGTTGATTGTCATGCGTTGGAATGGCTATGCGTTAACAAATGTATGCGATGACCATGCATCCTGTCACAATTTTTCTTGCCCTCACGCCAAGTATAACACGATCGCAAGTTTTTCGGGTGATCCGAGGTCGAACTCAGGGACTTATAGCTGGGTGAATGCGGTAATGTGCATGCGGTTGTTGAATAAAAGAATGGATGGGAAGGTTTCTAAGCTAACACTACTCCTACTCCTAGCTAACAAACAACACAATGAGAATATAAATGAGAGATAGATACACAACAGCTCTTGACATGAAACAAATGAGTCGAAAAATAGATAAAATGTGGAGATGTCTTCATTTCAATACTTAAGAGTGATCGCAAGGGCAACCTTAGTCAACGCAAGCCATGCTGTCATGCCACACACACTTAAGCATAACTCTAGGACGTATGCGGTGGGTATGCATAAGTGTTGAGATGATCGCATACAACCACCATATCCTACTTCCTGGATGCATGCAATATCCTATCCGTAGGGTGCATACGTTGTGTGAAAGCAAACAAAGCTTTTCTCTAAGTTCCCCATTCTTGCCTATGCATTCCAATCCGCTCTCTCGAGTCTTAGATTTGGGTTTTAGACTACTCTCTCAAGTATGCCTAAATGATGAATGATGCACTCATAGACAAGTTAATCGCACGAACATTGCTGACATAAGATTATTCCTATCTCTAGTGAACAATGACTTACATTGCTTAATGCGACCAACCACTTACCCTCCCAAGCAGTTGGTTGTTGTTGACTTTACTCATAGACAAGCATTGCGTCCACCTATAGACAGGAATTGTTACAGCTTCACACTAAGAAAATAAGGTTTTCTCACACACTCACGCAACGCGCACCTCTCGGTGGTTTGCTACATGCTTCATATCCCTAATTCACATGACGAAGTATGCGATACTCTAACAATCTCACTAAGTGATGCAATGAAAATTAAAGATGCTAAGTAAAGAAGATGGAGATGGAATCGAAGGAAACATAGAAATGTATTGAACACAAAATGTATTAATTCCTTGATCACAAAATGTATACAATACAATATAAGAAAAGAAAAGAAAATGAAATGATCGGCTGGAAGCAATGACTTGCTTCCAACGGATGTGCGTCAAGGCTGCAAGTGGTGCCATGGATCGGTGGAAGAGCTGACTCTCTCGAGATCTAGCTCCGCTCGAAGGCTCCGGTCGTCATTCGGAATGGAGGAAGGAGGTACAGAACTCTCAAGCTTCTTCTCACGCATTTTTCTGGATCGCAGGGAAAACCCTGGGTTACAGGAGTAATCCCAAGACAAGTTGGAACTCTGCTCATCGGCTTCTTTATATAGAGCTTGGATCGCCGATAGCATTAATGGACTGCTCTGATTCTGACATTCGGCACATTTAGTCCTTTCTGAATCTCTGCTGCCAACGGCGTGGTTGGTGAAATGTCAACATCATCTTTTTCTTTTCCCAAGGTAAATGTGTTGATACGTTTATTCCACCAACCTTGCGTTGATCCTTTTACAATGCATTATCGTGTAGCCGCAATCACGTAGTGACCGCATTCACTTAATACCGCAACTCTACACGATGACCGCAATCGCTTGACGAGCGCAACTCCCATGCGATGGACGCATGCGGCTGATTACTGCAACATCCATGCGTTCATCGAACGCGTTCGCCTTTGCGATGGAGAGTTTTCTCCGCATGCGATCGTCTATACGGTAGTCTGGTTTTCGTGTTTGCATCCACTTCCTGGGTTAGCTACAAAAATAGAACATTGAACGCATAATAACGCATAATAATGGGTTAGCTGAGATTCTTAATGCTAAATGCTGCAAGCTCAATTTCTTATGAATTCCTAACATAATTGCCGCATATTCTGCTTAACAGTCCTCATAATTCTAAGTAAAAGGCTTAAGATGACATGCATTTCTGCATGTCATCACACCCCTAAACTTAAAATCATGCTTGTTCTCAAGCATGTGTTATACTCAAGAAATTCTGACTCACCTTCTGGCTTTCCTTTGCGATGACCACCTTCTCAGAATATAATTTACACACACCTTTGACCATCGCTGCAATGCTCTCCTCCACTTTGGCTGCTTCTTCAAAAAGATCTTTTCTATGTTTAGATCTGGCAAGCCTTTGCTCAAAAACTTTTCATTCATTCACTGCAACTTTGCGTTTAGCTTTTGAGAATGCATTCGTTCAAAATACTTCAAAAATTTTGCAATTACTTATTCAAATGCGGCATTGAACCTTGTTACGCTCTTCGTTTTGGCTTACCCCTATGTGTATCATGCGGGCTTCCAACTTCGGTTGCGTTCCATATTCAACTCAACTCTTGTCTCGCTTGTTGTGGCTTGCACCGGACAGAGGAGTTGCGCTTATGCGTTGATCCTAGCGACATACCTTCGTTTTGGCTTGCCCCCACGTGTGTCATGCGACATCCAACTACGGGTAAGTGCCTTTCACAACTTAGCTCTTATCAACATGGGTTTCCCCATTGCATTGATAAAGGAGTTATTATTCTAAAAAATTCTCACTTTTTTTTTAAGGATCACAATGCAATGAACGCAAGTCTCCGAGAATGCTGCCACCCCCAAACTTAGAGGTTGGCAGCATTCTCACCGCAAAGCTAAAAGCAAAATCAATAGGAATGGGGTAATAAATGTTTGAGCAAAGGTTTGCACAAAATTAAACTTAAGACTTTCAAAATGTGAATAAGCTAATAAAAGTAAGGAACGTCTTGCGATGATTAATTAGAAGATGCGGTGAATTATACGTATCATCATAGAAATACCGTAAAGCAACGCAATCGGGAAAGAAAGAATTTCAAAAGGATAATGCATAAAGGATAACAAGAAAAGAGCTTAGGCAGAACAACACATGCGATTATGCATTAGAATCCATGCGATCGAAGCCATGCGTTGAAGGATGAAAGGAATTCTTCCGTTTTACTGCGCACCAAGGAGACTTATTGTCGCATCTGCAAGGAACAATCGCACCACATCCAAGAAAGCAGCTATATATCTAAAATAACAATAAAAATAAAAATAACCTAAACTAAGAAAGCAAGATAAAGATAGAGTAGAAGACATCCATGGAAAAATAGGAGTGTTGTCACTGCAAGGAGTCTTCCATGCAGGAGATGGCTCTCAACTACTCGGGTCAAGGACTTACCCTGACCATTGGAACTTCCGACAACTTTTTGGCGTATGCGGTCGTCATGTGCTTAGAATTACCTTCAACTCTTGCGACTGATTTCCCTTCTATCTTGGGGTCAATATTAGCTTTTGACGCATCGCCTACTCTTCAATACTGTTTGCAACCTGATCGCACAAGCTGCAATATTCCCAAGATAAAAAGGTTTCCTGCAGAGACACAAAACTCAACAAACAATTAGTTGCCAATGCCCCGACAACGGCGCGAAAAACTTGATGGCGGGAAATTAGATGTCAATTACTCGACAACTAAAATCCCTTGGATGCAATATGCGATGCATGTGCTTAAGGTATGCGTTGATTGTCATGCCTTGATGGTCATGTGTTGGAATGGCTATGTGTTAACAAATGTATGCGATGACCATGCGTCTTGTCACAAGTTTTCTTGCGCTCACGCTAAGTATAACACGAACGCAAGTTTCTCGGGTGATCCAAGGTCGAACTCAGGGATTGTAGCTGGGTGAATGAAGTAATGTGCATGTGGCGGTTGAATAAAAGAATGGATGGAAAGGTTTCTAAGCTAACACTACTCCTACTCCTAGCTAACAAACAACGTAATGAGAATATGAATGAGAGGTAGATACATAACAGCTCTTGACATGAAACAAATGAGTGGAAAAATAGATAAAATGTGGAGAAGTCTTCATTGCAATACTTAAGAGTGACCGCAAGGGCAACCTTAGTCAACGCAAGCCATGCTGTCATGCCACACACACTTAAGCCTAACTCTAGGACGTATGCGGTGGGTATGCATAAGTGTTGAGATGATCGCATACAACCACCATATCCTACTTCCTGAATGCATGCAATATCCTATCCGTAGGGTGCATACGCTGTGTGAAAGCATACAAAGCTTATCTCTAAGTTCCCCATTCCTTCCTATGCGTTCCAATCCGCTCTCTCGTGTCTTAGATTTGGGTTTTAGACCACTCTCTCAAGTATGCCTAAATGATGAATGATGTGCTCATAGACAAGGTAACCGCACGAACTTTGCTGACATAAGATTATTCCTTTCTCTAGTGAACAATGACTTACATTGCTTAATGCGACCAACCACTTACCCTCTCAGGCAGTTGGTTGTTGCTGACTTTACTCATAGCAAAACATTGCGTCCGCCTATAAACATCCATTGCTACAGCTTCACACTAAGTAAATAAGGTTTTCTCACACAGTCACGCAACGCGCACCTCTCGGTGGTTTGCTACATGCTTCATATCCTTAATCCACATGACTAATTATGCGATACTCTAGCAATCTCACTAAGTGATGCAATGAAAATTAAAGATGCTAAGTAAAGAAGATGGAGATGGAATCGAAAGAAATATAGAAATGTATTGAACACAACATGTATTAATTCCTTAATCACAAAATGTATACAATACTATATAAGAAAAGAAGAGAAAATGAAATGATCGACTGGAAGCAATGACTTGCTTCCAGCGGATGTGCGTCAAAGCTGTCGGTGGTGCCATAGATGGGCGGAGGAGCTGACTCTCTCGAGATCTAGCTCCAGTCGATGGCTCCGGTTGTCACTTGGAATGGAGGAAGGAGGTGAACAACTCTCAAGCTTCTTCTCACGCATTTGTCTAGATCGTAAGGAAAACCCTGGGTTTCCGGGGTAATCCCCAGACAAGTTGGAATTCTACTCATCGACTTCTTTATATAGAGCTTGGATCGTCGATAGCATTAATGGACTGCTATGATTCTGACATTCGGTGAATTTAGTTTTTTTTTAATCTCCGCTGCCAACGGCGTGGTAGGTGAAATGTCAACATCATCTTTTGCTTTTCCAAGGTAGATGCATTGATACGTTCATTCCACCAACCTTTCATTGATCCTTTTACCATGCGTTATCGTGTAGTCGCAATCATGTAGTGATCGCATTCACTTAATATCGCAACTCTACACGATGACCGCAATCGCTTGACGAGCGCAACTCCCATGCGATGGACGCATGCGGCTGATTAGCGCAACATCCATACGTTGATCGAACGCATTCGTCTTTGTGATGGAGAGTTTTCTCAGTATGCGGTCGTCTTAACTGAAAACCCGACCACTATATAAGGTTGGTCAAAGTTTGACTTTTCAAAATCAAAAAGTCAACTCTTTGACTTTTTACATCCTTGACCATTTCCATTATTTCCGAGCTTCCGAATATGAACATATTCATATTCTTGATTTTTAAATCACATTTAAATATTAAAGCTGTATCTCTTAACTGAAAACCCGACCACTATATCACATACACTTGTCGATTTCTCTCTCTTCACCTAATTCGAACAATTTGAATCATTTTATCATACTGTTCTAAGTTTATTCCATATGAGCTAGTAGGGGAACCTAATGGACCTACAGATCATGGGCTCCAACAATCCGAGATTAACTGGTAAAACTCTTTAACCTAATTAATCAACATTTGTTAACTAACAGGTCATTCCACTAAAGTTCCGTAGTTCCACTCCCCTCACTGTAGATATATTTATGTCCATTTTATATAACCATGATTAGTAAGCTAATCCTTCACAGGTTGTTCGTAATCTCGCTGGGTCATAAAAATCGTTTTACCCTCAAGACTACATCTTGTCCCTTAAGTTCCACTGATCTTCTAATGAACAATTGGTTTATGGTCCAACCTATAAACCGAACCCCTCTCGGGCCAATGAGAGGTTGGGGCCCCTTGTTCAAGACCTAGATTTAGTACTAAAGGGAACAACTTATCTACTATTCCTATAATGGGTAGGAGTGAATTCCGTCTTGCACCCTATGTTCCCAGCTATCCACTCGATCTTAACCCTGAAATGGGAGGCTTATTAGGCCACCGATGATGAGCTGCCCTCACCTATGCAGATCTAAGGATAATTCCGAGTGAACAGGAGTTCATAGTTAGCTCAGGATTTAGATTAAGTTACCTAGGTCATCAATTAACGAAATAGTCAGTTTTATACATAAAACGACATTTAGAACATAAACAGTGACTATTTTATGGTTCAGTCTTATGCAAACTCATTGCATAGGATGCCTCCACTCATATATCTCTATATGAACGATTCAGGATCACATCGTTTGTACTAACTACAAAGTGGGCCGCATCAGTAGTGTCTCCAGAATAAGGCGCCCAACCTTATTCATATACTTTAGACCATTTAGGCTATATATTTGAACTTGATCCACATTTATGTCACTACATAAAGTTTAAACTACATTAAATGGTCTCAGGACTTTAGTTTATTGGATTTAAGATTACAATTTCAATAACAACTTTATCAAAAAAACAAAACAGAATATGTTTATTAATTTACAAACTACGAGTTTTATGACATAAAATCCAACACTTAACAACCCTCATAATTTTAAGTAAAAGGCCTAAGATGACATGCATTTCTGTATGTCATCAATAACCAAAATGTTCTGTAGTATATGGATATAGGAGGGAAACCTTATCCTGGTAACTCTACGGATGCGGCCCGCTTTGTGGAATGGTCACAAGTGTTGTGACTTGTCACAGATAATCTGATCCTGATCATTCGTGTAGGGGACATGCAAGTGGGGGCATCCTATACAAAAACTTTGTATAAGACCTGACCACGAAGTGTTAACGTCTCGTTATATAACATCGTTCATGACAGAGACTTCACTTCAATAGGATGAACATAGGTAACATGACCTCAATCCTAAGTGGATTGGGAACTTCTACCATTCAAGACGGTCCTTTGATTTGTATGGGTGCGAGTGGCCAGGTCGTCGATTCAAACCTACCAATTTGGGGATTTTTTTGATTTGGGAGCTGGGAACTCAGCTACACAAGATGAAATTCACTCCTTCCCCGAGGCAGGGGTAAGTAGATAGATAACTCCCTTAAGGGCTAGTCCAAGGCTTGAACGATGTGGTGCCATAGACCTTCTCTTGGCCCGAGAGGTGTTCACACATAGTTGGACTATGTTGTATTGTTCATTAGAGAAATCAGTGGTACTTAAAAAGTGAGATGTAACTACAGGGGAAAAATGGTAAATTGACCCAGCTGTACTTACGAGCATCTATGAAGGGTCATCATACTCATGATTGGTTATATCCGATGGACACATAAATATATTTTTGGTAAGAAGAGTTCAGCTGTTGGTCTTTAGTGGAATGCCTGATAGTTAATGGATGGTAGATCTCATGGCTAAAAAGTTTAGTCAGCTATTCACGTACCGTAGGAGCTTCGAGCCACAGGTCCATAAGGTCCCCTAGATAGCTTGGATAAAGTTGAGAATCAGTTTTTGGGTCAGTTTGAAATGTTCAAAATGACTAGAGGGAGTTCGATTATATATGATATAATTGAACTGATTAATTGTATATGATATAATTGACTAAATGTATGAGATACATTATTTTGGAGGAAATTAGATATAAATATGATTTATATCAAGTAGAGAAGAAATTACTATAGTAGATATATGATATCAAACTATAGGTTAAGAATATAATATGATTATATTTATTTATTTATTAATTGGTTAATTATGTGATAATTGGCTGGAAACTTCTCCTAAATCGTGTGTTAGTGGGAAAATCATATTCGGTTATTGTAACTGAAGAATATAATGAAAATTGGTTTCATTTTGCAAAAAGTTAGAAAAAATCGCTCAAGGTGTGAAAACGTCACGATCCTTTAACTAAGAGCCTATACGATAGCGCCTTATCGCATAAATGATCGCACACCTCGCGTACTAAATGATCGTATGCGTTGTCTAAGTGATCGCTCAATTTTCCTAAATGATCGCTTAGCGCACCGAGTTTTCTAAACGATCGCTTACTCGTTACTAAATGATCACTTAGTAAACCCTACACGATCGTGTAGCTTTCTCTAAACGATAAGCATCCGCTACACGATAGCCTTCTCCCACTTGCTTGTCGTTCTATACGATCATCCCTTTCCTCCTTCCTTTACCAATTCCATCAAAGACCACTCTTTGGATTCACACTCCGAGAATACCAAGGGCTCTAAGTGGTGGTGTCGTCCCCAGTCCTGCTTATTCGTGCGCTGTCGTTCGTGTAGACGATCGTGCTGCTGGTAGCCGATTGGTTATTGGGTGATAAAGAACGTAGAGGGTTGCTTCCGCTGGGTTGAGTTCGAAGTGAAGACAGTCTTCAACTGGTAAGTTAACTGAATCTATTGTATTTTATTTATGAAAACATGCCGATAATTAGTGTTAAATTGCATACCTGCTTGTTAGAATATGTGTCTGGTAATTAAGTCATAATGAAATAGTAAAGATCTGAACATGCTCATGGATACTCTTGTTTAAGAGTTCCTTTAATTGGTATCAGAGTTATGTTTCTGATATTCCAATTTCATTGATGCAATGAAATTGAATATGCAATGAAATGCATATACATTCGTGATGGGTGCATATCTACTTTATTAAATTGTTAAATTGTTGTGGTTGTGCGAATTAATGGAGGTTTCTGGGATGTTACCTCGGTTTGATTTAATTATTTTGCATTTTCGGTTAATTATAAAGGCCCTTAAATTTTTGGGTATAATTAATTGTTATCGAGTCTATAATTCAAAGTCAGTTGGAGTCTTGAGTCGTTCGTGAAGAACTTCGGAGCAAGGGTTGCTGTTCTTCGAGGAAGAAGACGATCAAAGGTTGATTAGGTCGTGTAGACGATAGGGTAAGCGATCGCTAAGTATCGGATGCTCGGGTATTGTTTAACGTACGCACGCACTAGATGATCGTTTAGTTCAGCAAGCTTTATCGCTTAGTAACTGACTAAACGGTCGCAGAGTAACGCAAGGTAAATCGTTTACCTTTCGCCACATTAAGCGATCGCCTAGACGATCAGGCTTCTTAGCCTTGTTGTCATCTAAGCGATCGTTTAGCTTTTGCGGCTATCATCTAGTGTGCGCTAAGCGATCGTTTACCTTCGGCGTTTACTAAATGATGGAGTTCTCTTGGCAGTTCAAGACCCGATTCACCTGTGAACCGGTTTGCTCGATGGAAAATGTAATAGATAGAATTATTTATTTCGGTTTTTGTAAAGGTTCATCCCGGTCCATTAATCCTTGGTTTATCACATGTGATGTATGGCTTTTTATATGTCATATGGTATGCACATATAGTAAATCCCACCTTAGGTTATGCATTGGTCATGCATTATCTTTATATTGTAAATGTTATAATTTAGAGAAACATGATTTAATTATGTAAGAGCATGCTCATGCATCATATAATATAAGATTTATATTTATACATGCATAAAAAGCATTGACATGCATCGTCTTTATATTATAATTGTTATAGTATAAGGGTGAATGGAAAGCATGTTTGCTTGGTTATTACGCATATATAAAAGTTATGTATAGTAATGACCGGACATTGCATGAAGCATGACACATAGCTTACTTTATAAGCGTTATAAACACCTAGTTATGCACAATGTGTTTTAGTTGTTTCTTTTTAAAGGTTAAAGAGAAATTAGAACAAAAAACAATAAGAAAGACATGCATTCTCACTTAGGTTTAATTCATGGTTTTAAAATATTTAAAACTTGGATGACATAGACCTAAGTTCACGGTTCTAATATGATTAGCAACCTTAAGGCTTTAATCTTTTAATCAGTTTAATAGGATTAAATTGACTAATAAAAGATTAAAGTGTAGTAAATCTATCTACAAGGGACCTTTTGTCTAAGACGGGTTCTGTCTAAGCTGGGGTATTTAAGTTGACAAAAACGTAATGCCCCTACCTGGGAACTTACTTGGAAAGGTGAATTAGATAGATTTGATGCATGCATGCAAGTTAAGGACAATCCATTAAAGTGTTTAAATGTGACTGCTTGAAATTGTTCATAATTTATAGACAAAAGTTGTTTATGAGCGGACTTAAAAAGATGACTTAGACTAATCAATAGTCGGACTGTCTAGGTTAATGAACCCCTAGGTAGAACATTCAGTGGGAGGTACTTGGGGTATATGATGCTTCACTTAAACCTTTCACGTTTCCCCTATATAGTCCACACCGTGAGATCTACACTCGGCCTCGAGGCACCTTTGGCGTATCCCCCTAACAGATGGTGTTTTGGTAGATCAATATGAATCTTATTCATATTAAATTAATACTTGAACTCATTTCAAACATTTCGATCTTTCATTTATTAATTTTGAATCATATCCAAAATTAATAATAAAGTCTAAAATTAAACTTTGTATTAAAATGTATCAACATACATTAAAAAAAAAAAACTCCCAATTCTGAATTTGAATATTTCAAATTCAATTTAATGACAAATTACCTTAATACCCTTTACAAGTTAGGAAGGAGACCTAATGGACCTGCAGATCAAAAGCTCCAACGATGCGAGATTAATTGGCTAAACTCATTAACTAAATTAAACAATATTCGTTAATTGTAGATACACTCCACTAAAGACCCACAACTGCACTTTTCTCACTATAGATATGTTTCTGTGTCCATGGATATAGACTAATAACAAAAAGTTAGTCCTTCACGAGTGTTCGTGACACCACCTGGGTCAAATTACCGTTTTACCCCTAGGTTACCTCTACATCCTTAAATACCAATGCTCCTCTAATGAACAACCTGTTTATGGTCTAACCATTACAGAAACCCCACTGAGGCCAGTGAGAGAGTATGACCCTTTGTTCAAGTCTCAGAGACATCACTTAAGGGAACATCATTTACATATCCTAAAGTCGGGTAGGAGTAAAATTCATCTTGTATGATTATGTTCTCAACTACCCACTCGGTCTTATCCTTACAATTAGGCATATTGAGTCAGCGAACTGGCCACTCTCACCCATACAAATCAAAAGAAAATCCCTTGTGAACAGAAGTTCATAATATACTCAAGAGTAAAACTAAGCTGCCTAGGTCATCTTATTGAAATAGAAACCTAAATAGTCAACGGAGTTACATCTAGTGGCTACTGTTTCGCGTTCCGGTCTTGTGCCAATTCATTGCACAGGATACCCCACTTGCTGTCTCATACACAAACGTCTTGGATTATTGCGTTTATATCAAATACAAAGTGGGTTGTGTCTATAGTATTACCAGGATAAGGTACCCAACCTTATCCATATACTATAGAAATTAACCTAGGATGTTAGTTTATTGGACTTTAGGGTTAATAATATAAAATTAAATAAAACATCAATAACACTTATTGATAACAACATTAATAACTATTTATTAATGACGGTTATTTAATACATTCACTATCTATAAGGTTTAGAGCATAAAACCCAACAGGTCTTGTATCGACCTGACCCCCTAGGGCTCAAGTTAGGCCGTTACTAAACACATGCATGCATGGAACTTAAAACGACATCATTTTATAGTAAAATAAATGCTAAATAAATAAGTTAAACTCAAAAGACCTTCATTAAATTTAGATATTAAAAACAGACGATAGAGTACCCATAAATCATAAATGATAATAAGTAGGTCTGAAAACAAATCTTAATAGTCAAACATCAAATTGAAAGTTGAAAAACATGGAAAGAAATCTAAATATCATGAGCGAAGCATAAAACTTGTCCTCAGTGGCCCCTTCAAGGATTCATCTTGTCATTCGCTAGTGCATCCTTGCCCTTACCTGAAACATAAACATGAGAAAGGGCGAGTATAAAATACTCAGTAAGTAACTCCACTACCAGGGTCAGGCTAAACATTTATGTCCAATAAATGCAACATGAACTGAAGCTTTCTACTAGTGGGACATAAAAATTTCTCTTACATGGCTCACTCTTTTTCCCTTCCCCTAGAGTGCACCTCCTACGTACACCCTAGGTCCTCTCTATGAATGTAGGGACGTGTACCTCTTTTGTACACATGGTTATGCATACACCTCTTTCGTATACACATAACCCACTGAATGTGTACCTCTTACGTACACATGGTTATGCATATACCTCTTTCGTATACACATAACACACTGAATATGTACCTCTTTAGTACACATGGTTATGTATACACCTCTTTCGTATATACATAACCCACTGAGTGTGTACCTATTTCGTACACATGGTTATATATACACCTCTTTCGTATACACATAACCCACTAAGTGTGTACCTCTTTCGTACACATGGTTATGTATACACCTCTTTCATATACACATAGCCCACTACGTGTGTGCCTCTTTCGTACACCCCAATATCCTCTAGGTGTGTATCACTTTCATATACACCAGTCCTAGTATATCTCTTTCATGTACTAGCGCCTTCGGACATGCATCACTTTCATGCAATCACATAATCTGGAAAGGAAAAGAGATTACATTTAACTTCATATTACATATAACATTCACATAATCATGAGTCCTCTAAAATCTCTTCATCGAGGTCATATTAATTAACCTCAACATATGTGTTTAATCTAGTTTTAATGGTTCAACTCTAGTACATCACTTTCATGCACTAACTCATGTAAACAATCAAACATTCGAAATTTCATAATACATTATATAGCCTACACACTTTCATAATAAATCACATAAATATGTACATCAACAAATGCTCCAACTTTCACCTAACTTTAAGACATTCCAGTAGTAGTGTCGCTTAACTCATAATTTAGGGTCATGCTCAATCGTACTTGTAATATGTCTCATAAAATTCTAAATCATGCTCATATATTAACATGCTTCAGACATATTATCACATGCTCATATATATTTTCTAAACAGTCCATTAAATCTCGGAACAATCAAAATTATCCTTGTAACTAGTCTTAAAATCCTCAAAATAAATCGTAAATTTATCGTCCAGTACAAAGGCGGTTCCAGTAGTAAGATTACTTACCTCAATATGAAACTGAAATAATAATTCTGCACTCAAGCAAACTCTCCAATCGAACTTCACAACTTTAGTCCAATCCTAAGGCATGAAGAAAATTCATTTTAGTCTTCAAGCTCGATTCCATACATAAAGCAATTTTGGAAGCCAACAAAATTCTTACCCAACAAGCACTTTAATCTTAAATCACCTCCAAAACCCCAAGTCAAAATCCAACTAGGAACTCCTAATTCAATCTTGTTAGTGTTGAACAGCGCGATCCCAACTTTAAACTCCGTTCTAAATTTCTAACACAATGTGCTACCGTTAGATTAACTCAAAAGTCAAAACCCCAAAACCCAAAGAGAAAAACAAGACCCATCTAAGAAAGCCATGAAACCCACCTAGACCTTACCCAAAAATTTCACCTTACTCCAAATTCCGACGACACCACGCGGCAGTGCTTGGTAGAGGATGGCAGATCAAAAGGATGAAAGAGCGACGCGATGACTAAATAGCTTAGTGGAAACTAACTGTCTGGGCGGTACATGACAGTGAGACACGAATGGCGGTGCGCGGTCGTGGGGCTTCGATGCAGTGAGCAGACCTGGCGACGTGGATGAGGGCTAGGCAACAGATCTGACGCGTGGGTCGAGGTTGGGAACTGCGGTGCACACGTCGAACTGGAGGATGGTACGGACGGGTAGCCGCTGGATGGCTAGGGACGCTGCAGCAGTTCCGAGCGAATGACAGTGGAGGCTGGCGATTTTGGTAGTGGCGCGAGGGGAGTGTTGTCGCGTGAGAGAGAGAAGAAGGGGTATTTTCTTTTCTTTTTTTTTTTCTTTCTTTTTAATTCTCCACCACACAAGAGTGTGTGTGTGTATATATATATATATATATATATATATCTTTTTTCTTTCCTTAATAAATATATCACATCAAACTAAAATCTTTCACCTCTTCACCAATTAATTAAATAAATCTCAAAATAAATTCACCAACTTTAATTCACTTCTTTCCAAAAATCTTAAATCTCTAACTTTCCAAATTAACTTAAATTCAAATTAAAATATTTTTAAAATTTCAAAATTAAAGAGGGTAAAATTTTAAAACTACAATTTCCCTTTTTTCCCTTTCAAATTTCACAAAACTCAACATTTCTTATCCAAATAATTCAATTATCCCTTCCAATTAATTTAAAATTCTAACCGTAACCATTTGAATCCAAATTCCAAAGATTAGGAAACTAAAACTCAACAAATTGAGATAATTAACTTAAATTATTTTAAAAAAATCGGGATGTTATGAGTCTACTAATTGAAATTAAGAATTGGCTAGCGACCCAATTTTGTGAATACTCGATTCCATTAGGGATTTCATATATTTTACTTTTTTTTTACCTTCAACTATTTTAATTTTTAACCTAATACTTTTACAGCTCATCCTACATTAAAAAAAAGAAAAAAAAATTCCATGTCACACCATTGAATGACTTATTGTCAAAAAAAAAATAAATGTTTGGATAGCTTTTAAGTTTTATATTTTTTTATAAAAAAACATCATCCAATATACATAATTATAAAATTATATATATATTTTCTTTTGAATTTTTCTTTCAAAAAGTATATTTATTAAAAATTATCAATATTTTAAATGTATTAATTAATTACACATCAAATGAACAAAAACAAATATATCAACAATAGAATATTATGTTTTGTTAGAGAAAATTATATAGGAGAATAAGAAGGGGAAATTGTATGGGGTAGCAAACTAAATCAGTGTATTTGCACCTGTAGCTTCCCTTTTTGAACTTTGCAACTATAGCAAAGAAGAGAGATTTAAAATGGGAGCAGTTTCAGGGATGTTTTATTGAGTTCTGTTTTATTGGAAAAAAGTGGAACAATTTGATGGGTGGCCACTTTCTCACAATTAAAAAAAAAAAAAAAAAAAAAAAAAGACCTTTTAGGTCTATTTTCTATTTAATCTTTAGATTTCATAATATTACAAATTTAATCCTTACATTTTGAGTTTGGTTTCAATTTAGTTCATAGGTTTCAAAATGTTAGATTTACACTTTTAACTTTAATTTTTCACTAAATACTCATTTTCGGTCTTTAGTGTTAATGTATTTTAAGAATTCTTTTTTAAAAATATATAATAAGTAATATTAATTAAGTTTCACTACACAACTATTAAATTAAATTTAAAATTTCAATTCATAATTATTTAAAATTAATTAAGAAATGTTGACATCAATGATTGAAAGTGAGTATTAAATGAAAAATTGATGTTAAAAATGTAAAATCTTGAAACCTAGGGACCAAATTGAAACAAAACACAAATCTCAATGGCAAAATTGCAATATTTTGAAGCTTACAGACTAAATTGGAACCAAACTCAAAATTTAAGGACTAAATATGTAAGATTTTGAAACCTAAGGACCAAATAGAAACTAGATCCAATATCTACATACTTAAAAGGGATTTTTTCCAAATGTTTTCTCGTGTGACAAAAGTGAAGTGAGTCTTCTCTATAGTGTCTTGAAAATGCATAAGGTAAATTTTCGAAAATAGAAAAATAAAGAAAACTATTTGTACAAAATAGCAAAATTTTAATCTTCTTTGATAGAGACTGATAAAGGCTAATAGAAGTTTATCAGTGTCTATCACTCATAGAAACCGATAGAAGTCTATTATTGATAGATGCTGATAGCAGTCTATTAGTGTTTATCAATGTCTATTAGTGTACTTTTTTTAAAGAAAAAAATTGTAAATGGTTTGACATTTTTTCTATTTGTGAAAATTTCTCACTAAATTACTCGTTGTAATATATAATTACTACCCAATTTATTTTTCTCTCTTGTTTAATTTTTAATTGAACCATATGCTTTAAAGATTCAAAGTTTTCGTTAAAACGAACATAACATCAATTGACATAAAATTTATATCATTAATCTCAAGGTCATATGGAAATCAGATAGCAATCAATATCAAATAAAAATCGAATAGTAATCAATCTCATTAAGAATCAACATCAAATAGTAATTTGATAGCAATTGATATCATTAACAATTGGTATCATATATTATTGAGATAACAATTAGATATCAATCAGTATCATTGAAAAACATATAACAATCAGTACCAGATAACAATTAGACAATAATTAGATAGCAAATTATATTATTAGCGATTAATATTAGAAAACAATTATATCAAATAGCAATCATTATCAAATAGCATTAAGTATCATTAAGAGTTGATGCAAAAAAGTAATTAGATAACAATCTAATAGCAACCATATAACAATCAACATCAAATAAAAATCAGACAACAATCAGTATTATTAGCAATTAGTGTTAAATAGCAATCAGATAACAATTTCGATGTTGATAAAGATGTTGTGGAAGTATTTGACAATGTTATTGTGGTAGTGTTGATTACCATTGCGAGAAAGGCTTCATCCATTAGTGGGGCTTTGGAATTTGCTACTAAGTGAATTTCAAAGACGGAATGGTTTACACGCTGAGAATGTAGTGAGGGATTTGTTTAATTTCTATTGTAGGCAATTTTTGAAACGCGTGGTTGAAAATTTGCAATTTTATTGTCGTGTATCAATGATGTGATAACATTCACCTAGCAATTCGTATAAGAAGACAATCAGAAAACAATTATATAACAATTAGATAACAATCAAATGGAAATCACAACATATTACTGATTTCAGTACTTTCTATTATAATCATATGGCCAATACTTTATTTACATTTAAAAATATAAATGAACAATTCTCACTTCACCATTTGAATTATAGAACAAAAAATTTAAAAGCAAATGTTTGAAAGAATGTAATTTGTGCTGAATGCCGCATTTTTCAACTTTGTTGACTTGGGCTTGGGCCTTTTTCCTTTTTGCTATGTTTGCTTAATAATAATAATCATAATAAATGGTGACACGCTATCAATTTCTATTTTATTTTTTATTAAATGTGCAGGCCGCTGAGTAAGAAAATAATGATAAAAATAATTAATCCGAATTCAAAGAATTCGTGTTGTTTCATAAAGTGAATTTATTCTCTCTTCTTAGGATTGGTGTCCTAATTCTCCTACTAATTTTATAGTTTATAAACACTTTGTAAACATATTGTTATTAATAAAATAATTGTTATTTTATAAGCATTTACTCTAAGATCCGTGGTTATTTTATGTAACTTAAACATGTATATGGAGATATACAAGTGGATCATGCCTTGAGTAATAACCTAAATGGTCTGTAGTATAAGGATAAAGGACGGATACCTTATTCTTGTGACATTACGGATACGACCCGCTTTGTAGATGTTACAAGTATCATAAAGTGCTACAAATGGTCTGATCCTGATCATTCATGTGGAGACATGCATGCAGGGGTATCTTATACAAAAAGTTTGTATAAGACTGGACCACGAGATGATTAGTCTCTTTATATAACGCCGTTGATTAATTGAGACTTACATTTCACCAGGATGACCATAGGTGACATGACCTTAATCCTAAGTGAGTTAGGAACTCCTGCTCATGAGGGCGGTTCTTTGATTTGTATGGATGAGAGTGCCTAGATTGTCAACTCAATAAGCCTACCATTTTGGGATTTGTCTAATTGGGGAGTTGGGAACTTAATTACACAAGACGAAATTTATTCCTAACCCGAAGCAGAAGTAAGTAGATAAATTGCTCCCTTAAAGGCTGATTCTGGGTCTTGAACATAGTGGCCACACCCTATTTTTGGAAGAGAGTATTCAGTCATAGTAGGACTATGACTTATTATTCATTAGAGGAATCAATGGTACTTAAGGAGTTAGATGTAACTACAGGAGCAATACGGTAAATTGGCTCAACTGTACTTACGAGCGATTTGTGAAGGGTCATTGCACTTTTGACTGGTTATATCTAATGGACACAGAAATATATCTATAGTGCGAAGATTGCAGATGTTGGTCTTTAATGCGAAGTGTTCAAATTAACAAGAGAAAATTTAATTATATATGATATAATTACATTGATTCAATTATATGTGATTTGATTTGATATATTAGATACATCAATTGGAGGAATTAATATAAGTATGATTTATATTAAATATCATAGCATAGAAAAAGAACTATGGTTTATATGTTTCATATGATGAAATATTAAAACTATAGGTTATAAATATAATATGATAAGTTGGTTATCATATTTATTTATAATATATTAATTATATGATAATTATTCTTTTTCTATAATAACCGATTGAGTGGGAGGTTATTGGATGTTATGGTAACTGTGAGATAAAAAGGAAAATTGTTTTCCAAATTAGTTAGTTGACTCATTCGGTTAGATCTCACAAAGGCTATCGAATACAAGCGTTTTACTAAACGATAGCATAGAGAGTGTAAACGATCGAGTACCGAGTTTACTATAAGATAGTTACTCGTTTATTCGTTGCTACACAATTGAGTAGTAAAGTCTATACGATAGGCTTCTTCTTACTAAACGATCGAGTATCTAGTCTATATGATAGACTCCATACATCTCCTACTTACTTGATCGCCTACCTTCTTCATTCCTCAATCCAAAGTCACACAGAGAGCCCACAACTCTCACATCGAGAAAACCAAGGTAACTCTTGTGGTGGTGTTCTAGTTTTGTTCGAGGTTCGAGGATCAAATTGGACTCGATAGTGATCGACGATTCTTCAGCTCGTGTTGTTGAAAGAGTTGCTATTCTGATCGTTGCATTTGAGTACATCTTTGGATGCATTGGAGATTGATCGAGGGAAACTGGAAGAAAGGTTTTTCAAAAGTTTGCGTACTCTATCCCTCGTTCATTCTTTTAAAGAAGCATGCTGTAATTTATAGTTGATGCATAATCTTTTCTATTTAGACAGTAATTGTTGTGTTCTTTCTCAATGGGATTTGGAACGATCCGCTTCTGTTCACTGGATCTTTATATTTAGATTTCCTTCATCTCTATGGTACTCAAAGTGCCAAAACAAATTCTAGGGTATCAATTCAATGATCAATTTCATCAAGTCAGTCAAACGTCCTACAAACTTTTATTTCTTTCGAATTACATGAGCCTAGAAACTAATTTATATATTGTCTCTCTCAAGATCAACCTTTTCTCATGCATGGCAACATAATCAATTACCAATTTCTTGCAACCAATCACAAAACATGGAATCAAGGAAAGTCATGATCAATTCATATTATTCTTCTACCTATTTTCGTGATAGTCAAATAGTAGTTCAAAATTATATGGATCTATGATCGAGCACCTGGAGCGTGTCGAATTCTTCGGTGGATCAAATAAAATTTTGTTCCTTCCTTAATTATAGTAGTGGAAGTACAGGTTGAATCCACAAGGAACCTTTGTATTTCTCAGTTAGAATGCTTACGATCTCGAGGTAACCAGAGGGGTTGGTTTGATTTGAGTGCAATAAATGTAAATGTCCATGAAAATAAACGATGTGAATAGAGAGTTGTAGGAAATTGTATTGATGAAAGGCCTAGCATAGGTTTGTTTCTGAGTTTTCAAATTTAGTCTACTTGATCATAGAACATGAGAGCTCAATTTGAATTCCTGTTTGTACTAAGCCAAGTTAATTAGAAATGTTATTTAATCGACCTAATTAACTAATTAGCCCAAAGTCAATAGATGAAACAAATGCTAATCAAAATAGCCTAATCGCATTAAGATCTAGAGTAATACTAAGTTGAATATTTAACCAGAAACACCGTAATTAAACAATCGAGTTGATTTCATCTAGATTGATTACACAATACTAATTGTTGTCAATAATCTAAATATTTTCTTCTTAGTAATTGACATACAATTATATGTCAAGTATTATATTATATGCTAATCACAAGCCTCTAATCATACCATCTAAAAGAAGTTTGTTAGACAATCCAAAGATAATATGGTAGTTTTGCAATTGAATTAAGAAGAAAAACAAGAAAACAAGAACAAAATCAGTTTATGAAGAATAATTCTCACAAGTTTAACTAAAATAAAAAGGGAAAATCTCCTAGAAACCCAAGGTACATCTACTAATCTTAGCCAATAATCATCCTCCTAATTATTTGAAAAAAGCTCCCAAGCATTAATACAGACCAAGGAGGAAAATCATTGAAGATTAGAGTAGAGAGAATTATGTGGTGACTCGATAATTAACCTAAAATGATAAACTGGTATTTAATAAAATTCGTGGTAGCGCCACAGTGCTTTAACCTTTTTCCTAAGTGTTATGGAGCACTGTCGTGCTTCGGGCGCAAGTGCATGATTTTACTTCTGTCAAATTTTGGAGAGCTGCAATGCAATAGGATAGTGCTGCAACACTCAATGCAAAACGGTCTTCTGGAAATAGCATTGTGTCACAGTTCTAAGGTAGCATTGCGACGCTCCATGCCTACACAACTATTGGAAATGGCATGACATTGCCCTCAGGAGCATTTTCGTAATTTCGCATCTTCTTTCCCAGTTAATGCATTTTAGCTCTATTTTGGTCCATTTTAACTCATCTTTGACCTTATTGCTTGATTTTACCTCTTTGATATCCGAAACTAGTAAAATGAAAAAATAAACACGTAAAACCAAGGAGCAATCTCGAATTAAGTGGAGCGAGATAGTACATTTTCGGTGCTATCAATCTAGTCGACTTATAACTCTTTCAAATAAATAATTCAGTCTCACAAAATATGGCCAAAGGACAACTATTTATACAATAAAATTGAAATTCACTTTGTAGTCAATTCAATCCATAAAATATAATTTACATGAAATCAAATTAATCACATGATCATCTAGTGACACACGAGAATTGAAAGATCCTAACTACTCATGCTCACATAACTCGTTCTTTTAACCAAGGATTTTGGCTATCAGAAAATTAAGCCGTAAAGGAAAAGAGATAATTATCAATGATCGCCCCCATATTGAAGGAAAACATATGTCAAGCCTTCAATTTGCACCTTCGTTCTCGAAGATCGCTTTCATTAGGTCCTTTCACTTTCTAGCCTCACACTTAGGTGCTATTAGTCACTTAGTAAGTTTGAAACTTGATATCCTTCAAGTCCTCAAACATTCAAATTAGATAAAGCTCAAACATTTTAATTAGATAAAGGTTAATCGACAACGTTAGGATCGTGAATAGCATTGGCCTTAGTGCCCTAGAATGTTGACCATGTTTGCCATTTGTCATTTGCCATTTGCATCAAGTTCAAACATTTGAATTAGATAAATTTGATATTTTTGCCATTTGCATCAAGCTCGAGCTTCCTTCTTGCATGTATGCTTCTCCAAAAGTACACACTAAAATAAGAGGTAAAAATTGATTGGTAACATACTCGACCAAATGGGTGACTTTGCGTGTGTGTGCAAGCCAAGTGGAAGAGAGAGAAAATGAAGTTATGGAAATGGTGATGTGTATTAAAAATGTTACGAAATCGACAATTAAAGAACACAAAAAGGAAACGTAGTGATAGAGAAGATCGACACACAGATATACGTGGTTCACTAACAGTGTATTAGCTACGTCCACGGGCAGAGGGAGAACAATATTATTTGAGAGAATGTTTTCAGAAATAACATCAAAACGGCGCCTTTAGGGTTAGAGAGTTTATATAGTGCACTACTATAAACCCTAGGGTCATAATCGTAAATAACTGCAAATAAATAAATCTGCTGAATACAAAATCTGAATAGGTTTTACTAATGATTTCAACTTTTAATTTCCATGCATGAAAATGCATGGGTTGGAAAATTATATTATTGGCTAAATATTATAAATCACATTCTATAAGATTAGTAAGTGTTATGAAATCTACAAATAGAGAATGTAGAAAACGTAAAGTAATAGAGAACCGATACAGAGATTTACGTGGTTTACTAACAGTATGTTAACTACGTCCACGGGGCAGAGGGAGAACAATTTTATTAGTGAGAATGATACAAAATATAGAATGAAGGTGCTTCTACGGTTTAGAAAGTTTATATAGCGCACTTTGCTAAACCCTAGGGTCATAAACGTAAATAACAACGAAAACTCCGTACTTGATCGTTCGAAGCTCCAAACAACAGATTCAATGCACTCCAATAGTAATTGTATCTACTTATTCACTCGAGTCCGCTCCAATGAATTTTTCAGATTACCTCATCGCATCAAGATTCTCATTAAACTCAACAATGAACTTGATTTTGTCAAGACTTTCTCTTGCAGCTTGTCTTCGTTCTTGTATAGAGCATATCTTTGGAGCCGCAACCACAACATCATGACCAATATTAGCATTGGTATTTTGTTGTGCTTTCAAAATAGTACTACTGAATCTAGCTTTCAACATGTCTTTTCGAGCCGCCTTTGTGGGAGATAACACACTAATCATCATTGGTGGTGGAGTTTTGAATTGGGTTAGTTTCAAATTATTATTTGATTTTTTTGTTCGGGGAGTGTTAGACGGTTTTAAAATGGTTGTAACTTTGCTTGAAATATCCATGGGGTTGAAGAATGATAAGTTATGTATCTTCGTTTCATCAACATCATCTTCATCTTTTGAATGCTTCCTGATAGAGAATATGGGAGAAATATGAGAATCAAAATAAAACCTATAAAACGCAGACATTAAAGAAAATTAACGAGAAAATGGGATGTGTAGCCTTTACCCATCCCTATTTGGGACTTCGATCCTATGGGAAGAATAGACATTTCTACCACCATATTTGTTTAGTACTTGCATTGATAATATATCAAAACTAAAATACAAAAAACTTAGAAAAGGCATAAAAAGTCACCGAGGGAGATCGCCAAGGAAGGCACAAACTATGAAGAAAGAAGATCGGAAGGATCCGTGGCGGGAAATCTCATTTGATCTTTGGTTGTGCCAAAGCTTTTAGTTCATATTACTTTACCGCTTCAAGACCGAAGATATTCTCTTTCTTTTTATTTAAATCAAGATGAAAGATAATATAAAATTTGACACTCCCTTTTATTTTTCATCTTATCACTTTTCGTGTGAGTTGCCTCCAAAATAAACGTTTAAAGTTGGCTTTTCTTCTCTTTTTAGTTAGCTTAAATTTGGTTTAAAGTTAGCTTTCGAAGTCTATCAGTGATAGACTATATCGCTAATAGAACTTTAGATCCAGTTTTCGAAGACTATATCACTATTTCTTGTAGTGTTCCCCATTTTGGAAAGTCGAGGTTGGGGTCATGGAATCATGTTTGGGGATCGAAGCTCTGTGGAAAAAAATTCTCTATTTTTTAATTTTTTTTAAATTTTATTTATTTTTATTGAAAATCAATTAAACTTTGGTATTTATATTGAAATTATAAAAGTTATTTTTATTATTGTATTATTTATTTAAATTAATAATAAAAAATATTTTCACAGCTTGTTTTACATATATATATATACAATCACATATACATAAATATATACAAATAATTATATATATTAAAAAATAATAAAAATATTTGGGATGGGGATACTTTCCTCGTCTCCTCCCTGTCCCCGGTTCGGGAACTCGTTTTGTATCCCTGGTTTGACCCCATCCCTGGTCGAACTGGGGATTTTCTGCGGGGACCTAACCCCGCGAGAATTTTTGCCAACCCTCTATAGCAACACTCTTATAGTTATTGGCAAAGGCGATGTTAAGAAATATGGTATTCTCCAAAGGTTTTTCAAATTGCTAGAATGAAATTTGTAAACCATTCCAATATAAACATTTATAAAACCAACTTTTTGTTTGGTTTATAGCAACATATATTACAATTCATAGAAACATTTTCGATGATATATATAATAAAAGTTGGAAGCTACATATTGCAACAATATAAAAAAAGCGTTGGATGCAATTGTAACATTTCTAAAAGATCTTTTGCAACGATTTTGTCAAACATTTTACACGTACTTAATCGTTACATATAGATTTCTTTTTACCAATTACAGTATTTCTTAATACTATATTGCAATAGTTCAAACTAACATTTGTAACACTTTTACCAATTGTTTTAACTACATATTTTTTAAGACAAACTAATGAAATATTATCCAATATGAACTATATTTATTTACAAATTTGTACAAAATATGTCCAGCAACATTAAGAAAAATGAAAATAAAATACTAATCAAACTACTTCATCACCAACAAGTATTGAAATTTAATATCGATTCATGGGACTCCTTCGAACTTGACGTCGTATATTTTGACAATTATTTCTTCGATTCTATAAACAAATTAAAACAAAATAGTATTATTACAAGATAGACATAAAAAGCAACAGAATCAACTAAATTAAATGGAGTTAAGCACCCAAAAAAATATAGTTACACTTGAAAAATCTAAGATATATTACTATTAAGAAAAAATTAGGTGACTCAAAGCTTTCACTACAATAATTTGGACATTTTTCAACGCTGCAAACCGTCGGGATTAGTCTACGTGATTAAATTTGATAGCCTCTTTAATTGAGGAGGAAAGTTCTACGTGATAAAGATAACTATTGGTGTTTGCAAATGAACAAATACAACAAATTTGATAGCCTCTTTAATTGAGAGCCAAATTTGATAACCAATTAATTTAACTATTGGTTATCAACAAATTTGATAACCAATTAATTTTTCGAATTCCCTCATGGTATCAAGATTCTCATTAAAATCAAAGATCGGCTTGATCTTGTCAAGAGCTTCTCTTGCAACTTGTCTTTGTTCTTGTATAGAGCATATCTTTGGAGTCGCAATAATAACATCATGACCAACGGTAGAATTGGGAAAAATTGTTTGTTGAGCTTTCAAGATGGTACCACCAAATCTAGCTTTTAGCATCTCTACTCGAGTAGCCTTTGTGGGAGACAGCAAACTAGTCATCTTTGGTGGTGGAGTTTTGAGTTGGGTTAGTTTAGAATCACCATATGATTTCTTTTTCTGAACAGCGGTAGAAGGTTTAAAAATGGTTGTAACTTTGCTTGAAAGAACCTCGGGGTTTGGAGAATGATGCGCTATGTATCTTCGTTTTGTTTGCATCATTTTCATCTTGTAAATGCTTCCTGAGAGAGAATATAAGAGAAAGATGAGAAACAAAATAAAACCCATAGATCTCACACATTAAAGAAAATTAACGAGAACCATAATAGGTTGCTTTCAACACTATTTATTACTAAAATAAATGATCCTAAGCTAGATGTTACTTACTATATGTACAATTCTTTTTTAAAGTAGTTTAGGAGTCAAGAATGTTTTGCGTTTTACAACAAAAGAGCTAAGATAGCAATTGAAAAAAACCTTATAGAAATTGAAAAAATGGTATTAAATGGTATTTGAACTCGTAATTGAATTAATTTGACTGGGATATCAAAATGGACTTGCGTACACATTTGGCATAGAATGAACTGTAAAATTAAAATGGTTAAAAAGTAAAAAAATGTAATATTTAACTCCAACAAACCCAACTTCATTCTCAATGAATTTGAGGAATGTTTAGGTTGGAGTATGTTTCAACTCATTAGAGATGTCTACCACATGGCAGGTTTTGTTTTTTAAAAAATTTATTTTTTAAAATTTTTTCTTCTTAGGTTAAAAATGGAAGAGTATGGGATTAGGTGCAGCCGAATCATTGGTCTACGAGAAAAATTGACATCTCTACTACCAACATTCGTTTAATGGAAGATTAACATTACAAAATACAATGCATGAAAAAAAAAAAAAAAAAAAAGATCGTACACGCATTGATTATGAAAACCAAAATACAAAAAATTTAGAAAAAGCAAAAAGAACTCACGAAGAGAGATGGTTAGATTTTTTATATTACTTTACCTCTTCAAGATATTTTCTACTATCAATATTCGTTTGATGGAAGGTTAACATTAAAAAAAAATACAAGACATCAAAAAGATCATAAACACATTGATTGTAAAAACCAAAATGCAAAACACTTAGAAAAGGGAGATGAAACTCACGGAGAGATGAGATCGTCAAATGAGGGCACAAACTATGAAGAAAGAAGATAAGGAATGATTGTGGCTGGCGCCAATTCTCCTTTCATATTTGGTTTTTTTTATATTATTTAAATCACAATGGAATATTATATAAAATGTAACCCCCCCTTTTATTTTTCTTTTTCTTAGTTTTTTTATTTTGATTTGCCGCCAAAATTTTAATTTAAAGTCGATTATCTAATAGGATTCCTATCAATGATAGGATATCACTTATATTTTACAATTGACTAAACTCATTTTCTTTCCTACTCTAAATCCATTTAGAAGTTTCAGATAAAAAATCAAATAATTATCGAACAAGGCTTGGATTTTGATTTTAAATTTTTGGTTTCCAATTTCAAAAAACAAAATATGTTTGGATAGCTTTCACGTTTTATATTTTTATATTAAAAAAAATCATCCAGTATACATAATTATAAAATTATAATTTTTTTCTTTTGAACGTTTCTTTTAAAAATTTATATTGATTAAACATTATCAAGATTTTAAATGTATTAGTTAATCACAAATCAAATGAATAAAAATAAATATATCAACAATAAAATAGTTATCAAATAAGGCTTGGATAAATATCTTTTTGGTCTCTAGGTTTTGCGTCTAGTTTCTATTTAGTCTTTAGATTTCATAATGTTACAAATTTAGTTATTAAGTTTTGAGTTTGGTTTCAATTTAGTTCCTAGGTTTCAAAATATTACAATTTTATCGTTGACATTTGAGTTTTATTTCAATTTGGTCTCTAGGTTTTAAGATTTACACTTTTAACTTCGATTTTTCACTAAATACTCATTTATCATGGTTAGTGTTAATGTATGTTAAGAGTTTATTTTTAAATATAATAATTGAAATTAATTAAGTTTCGCTATTTTTCATCACTATTAAAATTAAGTTCAAAATTTCAATTCATAATTATTTAAAATTAATTAAGAAATGTTGACATCAATGATTGAAAGTGAGTATTAAATGAAAAATTGATGTAAAAAATGTAAAATCTTGAAACCTAAGAACCAAATTGAAACAAAACTGAAATCTCAATGGTAAAACTACAAAAGATCATTAACGCATTGGTTATATATCAAAACCACAAAATTTTAAAAGGAAAAAAGCTTTTAGAAATTGGAAATCTGATTTTAAATGGTACATGAACCCTTAATTGAATTAATTTGATTGGAGGGTCAAATGGTGACAATGAACTTGCGGACATTTGGTTTTTTTATATTGTGTAGAATGAGTTGTAAAATTAGTCGAACATGGTTAAACACTAAAAAGAAAAAAAAAAAACAAGTAATTCTTAACCCCGGCAATCCCAACTTCATTCTAAAGGGATTTGAAAGAGGGTTTAGGTTGTAGACTCGTAGTATGTTTCTACCGATTAGAGATGACAATAACTTCTCAATTATCTTCCTTTTCGACATTCAATTTCATTCTCCATCTCCACGAAATTATTCAGATTTTTTAAAACTTGTGGGTAAGAAAAGGAGATGTGTAGCCTTTACCCCTTCTTTATGGGACAAATAGACATCTCTACCACCATATTTGTTTAGTACTCGCATTGATAATATATCAAAACTAAAATACAGAAAACTTAGAAAACGCATAAAAACTCACCGAGAGAGATCGTCAAGGCACAAATTTTGATCTTTGGTTGTGCCAAAGCTTTTAGTTTATATTACTTTACCACTTCAAGACCGAAGATATTCTCTTTCTTTTTATTTAAATCAAGATGAAAGATAATATAAAATTTAACACTCCCTTTTATTTTCTATCTTATTAGTTTTCCTATGAGTTGCGGCCAATATAAAGGTATAAAGTCGTCTTTCCTTCTATTTTTAGGTATTTCATATATTTTACCTTTTTTACTTTCAACTATTTTATTATTTTTTTTAACCTAATACTTTTACAACTCATCCTACTTTTATATAAAATAAAATTTCTTTTTCATACCATTCAATGACTGAAAATTTTCTTGAAGTACTTTATTCTACTTGTTCACACCATAAATTTGCCTTTGTAAATATTTGTAAACACCACATTAGTGTTAGTAGATCCCATTCTAGTTTTAGAAGTGCATTGACGTGGCATACAATAAGTAGAGGTAGTATGAAAAATTGTCATACTATCATAGTATATGAAAATTTCCCATTGAATAATCAATTGTCAAATACATTATTACACACTACGAACACGTTTACCCTAGGAGAAACGTTATAAATCAATGACAATCTATTTGTTGTTATTTACCCGTGGTCTGCAATCATAATGAAATGTTCAGCCTACTTCCAAGTATGTAATCGAAGAACACAATCTGATTGAAGCGCAAAAGGTGATCAATCTACTTGCGTTTCAAAGTTACATGGGATCTACTAGCCAATATCGTTATCATTACCATTATTGTTACTATTACCGTATGAGAAGTATGAATCTGTCACATTTATTGGTAACGTAGTTGTTACTGTTTGATTTATAACGGTAACGACAATGGTAAATGTGGTAGATTCATAATTCTAAATAAACATGATAAAAAACAATCCAATTATGTGTGAGATTTGTGGCCCATTATGATTGATCTATCATTGAATCATAAAGTGACCAATTATAAATGTGGGAGATTCATAATTATAAATAAATGTGATCAAAGCTTAAGGATATTGTTGAAACTTGAATGTCCATGAATATTTTTAAAAGACGGTATAAAGTTCAAGAATATTTTCTATAATTTAGCATTTTATCATTAAAAGTCTAAACCAATAATTGTATCAAATGAAACCTTTCAAAGATAAAAGAGTGCAAAAGAGGAGAGTAAAATCTTCTCAAATTTCTCTATTCACCAAATGAGGCCACATATATATACACGTGTATCAACCTAAAATTGAGAAATAAAAGGAATCTAAACCAAATACAAACTAATTAACAAATACAAACCAATTAACAATTTGCAAAACTAAACCAAATACAAACTAATTAACAACTTGCAAATTCACAACAAATTCAAATTGATTAGTTCTAATACTCCCCTGAAGATGGACAGTGAATATCCAAAACACCCATCTTGGATAATAAAGGAAACCGAGGCTTTGCAAATAGGTTAGCAAACTGAAAGGAAGAACACAC
>NW_028326688.1:0-5000 GCF_027475165.1 Benincasa hispida
CGATAAGTCATTTCCCTGAATATTCTCTTGGTTTATGAGAGGTTGATTTCAATTTTGTTCTAATAGTATTAAAACTATCAGGTTATCATTATAGGTTGGTAATGAGTTTGAGTTTTGAATTGAATTTTCAATTTCACGTGTTTTGTATTGGAGTTTTGATTTATGGGTTGATTTTTGTTTTGGATGTATTGGAGTAAACGCCTAATTGTGACATCAAAAATTAAGAAAAATTGTAATTGACATCAAAAACATATTTGCAAAAATGTCATTGAGCTTAATTTACTTAAATACTCTTGATGTTTAAAAACCTTTAAATGTCTTTGGTGGAATAGTTGATGAAGTAATTTAGTGGGTTATATGGAAGATATATATAATCTGAGATTTGGGATTCACTATTTTGTGATTTTTATGTAATTGTTACGAGAGAAAAAAAAAATAGAAGGTAGTTGGCAATATCATAAACTACTATCTCAATGACAAAGGTAGAAGGAAATCAGAAGACAATTAGATTACAATATCAATCATAAGATAATCATATGCCAATAAGAAGAAAATCAAATAGTTATCAGAAACTACTAATTAATACAAAAAAATATAAGATAATTAGATGACAATCAATAAGCAATCAGAAGGCAATATCAATACTAACTATGTGATAAAAAAATAATGTAATTAGAATGCAATATCATAAGCTATTAATGATTTGATTACATCCCAAGTCAAATGGAAGACAAATAAATAGTAATCGTAATCAAATAGAAATCAGATAGTAACCGATATCATTGGCAATTTGCTCAGATAGTAGTAAAACAATAAAAAGATAGAAATTAGTATCATTGAAAGTAATATCAGATAGTAGCAATAGTAGTAAAACAATAATAAGAAAGAAATTAGTATCATTGAAAAGAATACCAGATAGTAATCAGACAACAACTAAATAGCAATCGATATAATTGGCAATAAGAGAACAACCAATATTAAATAATAATTAAACAACAATTAGCTAGTAAATCAATATCATTAGCAATCAGTATAAGATAACAATCAGTATGAAATAGTAATCAGACAGTAAAGATAACAATAAGATAGTAATTGATATCATTGGCAATCAAACGATAATCAGATGACAATCATGCAATTTTAACTAGGAGGCCATTTTGGTTATCAGATTATTTCAACTAGACTGGGTTTGTTATTTTGCCATTTTCTACAAAATCTATATACGTAGACTATGGGCCTAATTTTACTATTTTTTTTTTTTGGACAAACTTGCAACTTCCTTCAATATTTATGTGGATAATGTACACTGTGAACTATTTTAAATCTAAATCATATAAATACACATTTGATATTTTTGTAACCTATTTAATATTTGTAAATATCAAACATGATTTAGTTTGTTTCTAAAAATGCATAAACAGTACGTAACAAAAAGTGAGAAAATAAATCCATACTTAAAAATAGTGTTTAATTTTTGTTTAGTTAACCAAATTTGAATTCCATATATATTTTAGAATTTTTTTTTTAACTTTTCAAATGTTTAATTTTTTTTAAAAAAATTAAAATATTTGATAATAACTCAAAATAGCTTTTGGAATACTTTTATCGTGTATTTTAAACCGTTTTTATCAAACAAGCTTAAATAAAAATGATTTTTTTAAAAAGTTTTTTTAATCAATTCAAACATACTCTTGGTTGCTAACCGATTTATATGTCACCAAGTTATATATACTTTAGAAAAAAATAAATTATATATATTTATATACATATATAGACTATATATTTATTTTTGTGTTGGGGTGGTTTTTTGTTTCTATTTATTTCTTTATTTATTTTGCGTTTTATTTCCGCCTTTGGCCTTAAACTGTGAGGTTTATATTTCCTTTCAGCAGTTCGATACTTTTGAAAAAAAAAACTATTTTAGCAGTTCTATATTTTTGGAAAAAAATTATTTTTGTAATGCAAAAACAATAAATATGTATAAGACGATATTTGAACCATCATGAGTGAGTTAGCCTAATAATAAAAACGAGATATAATCTCAATAAATGATTAAGAGGTTAAGGATTTAACGTGACAACTTACCTAGCAATTAATTTTCTTTAATTAAAATGTGTGTAAGCTGATTTGGATATTTATGGATATTAAAAATAAATACATAGGCTATATTTGAAATTAGTCTATAATGATAGAAGGGACCATACTAAGTCACACATCTATTGCGTAACGTGAGTACATCTCGCATTTTCCTCCTCCACCGTCACCAAAGTAGTTACCTCTAATTATAAGGGGCATTTTCGTACTTTCCCTTTTCTTACTGGCTCCCTTGGCCATCACTTAACTGAAAAATAAAAATTATAAATAAACAATAAGGAATAAAAACAACCTTTCTTTCACCCCCCTTCCTCTCCCCTCGTTAACCCACTCGGAGACGGAGGCCACCGCCACCGCCGCCGCCACCGCCACCACGCCGGCCACCGCTTATCCTCTTCGTTGTCATTTCTGCAATGAGGTTACCGTCCTCTGCAATTCTTGTCCTCTTTCTCTTCTTTCACCTTCTCTGCTTCGCTACTTTCCCTTCCCTTTCCATTTCCCTCTTAACCGTCACTAAATCCGAGTTGGTGACCGGCGAGATCAATGCTACTGCCGACTCTAACTCCTCGAGATCCGCCAATGATGACCATAGTTTTGCTAACATAATCGATCGGGCTCTCGAGAGGGAATTTACTGAGAATGAGCAGACTGATGAAGGTTTGTTGATCTGACTTTCACTTCTCCCTTCTTTATTGTTTGTTTGGGTATGTAAGCTCCCTCGTTCGGCTAGGATTTTGGAATTAGTGAAATGCATTTTTGTTTCTTTAATTCATACCGCCTTTTCAATTCTTTGTTTGTTAATGAATACCGAGGTCTGTTTTTCTTCTTTCTTTGATTGTTTCGGTTTCTGGTTAGTTCCTGTTCGTGCTTTTGTTGCGCATTTTTTTTCCCTTTTTATAGCACCTGTTTTTCAGTTCGTTGCTATGTGTTTTCATCTCGAGAGCTGTTTTACGTTAGTGATTTTGTCGGGTATTGGGAGTTTGATGGAGCTCATATTCTGCATGCTACTTTGATGTCCCCTTGGTCTCCAGAAATGTGGAAAATAAGCAGGATTTGAACTGGAAAGAGCTTTTGATGCACTATGGTCTTGAAAAATCATCTAACAATTTAATAAATCCCATTACATTCTCGTAATCTTTTTGGCCAAATAGACTTATTGAGAAAATAACTATAGTATCATTAAATTTCTTAAGAATATCTATATTTTCACTTTCCCTTGCAGTCGCGGATGCTGGCAGCTTCAACAGCAGCGTTGCTGAGAAGCAGGTTAGGTTGACGTTTTATCTTATCACTGCCGGTCTTATCTTTCTACTGACTTTTAATAGAAGAAAAACTAATGATAGAAGCCAGTAGGCAATCCACCTGCTCTTTCTGTCCAATATGTGACCTTTTAGCTCATTCAAAATTCCATTTGAACACGATTAGATTCCTCAGAATTCCAGCCGTCAGATGAAGTTTTCTGATGGGGAATTATCATCCTCTTGCGCCCCTCTCATTTTAGTCAACGAATTATCATGCAGTTGGAATAACAAATATGTTTGCTAATGTACTCCCGATGTTATCTCTTACTGGTCTTTGCTCATGAGCTGAAGTGAATGTGGTTCCATATGTCAGGCAGTTTTGGAAACTGTTGCTCGAGTTAAGTCAAAGAAGAATGAATCAAAAGAGGAGAAGTATGTTCTTCTATTTCATGTGTACAAAGCATATATTTCATTGGTTTGAATTAAACTGTTTATGAAATGAATGCCATAATCGTTGCCAGAAGACATGTTCCAATTTACGAAATTAGACTGTAACAGTACTTTTGCCCTGTTTTTGGACCTTAGATCATTTCAGTTCCATGACGTCTTCCATTTAGACAATGAGAATCGAGCAGAAGACATGCCCACATTAATTGATCGAAAGGTATGCCTAATGCATATACCTGTTACATTTACACTTATCCTTTAAAGCTAACAAATAAATATAATTTTATTCATAGAGTTGATTCATTTTTATTGGATTTTTTTATCAGGACAATGTCTTTATTATATCCAATCCCAAGTCAAAGTATCCAGTGCTCCAATTGGATCTAAGGTTGGGTTTTATGCACAGTCCGCTTAGTCATTGGGTCTTGTCTTTATTCTTGATCCATTATCGTTTTGTATGCATCAATATGATGAAGGCTTACAATCCAATCTTGTGAAATTGTTTATCTGCAGATTGATTTCAGATCTAGTTGTTGTTATTGTTTCTGCAACTTGTGGTGGTATTGCTTTCGCATGTGCAGGACAACCGGTCTGATCATCATCATTCTTCTTCTTCCTCTCTTTCTCTCTCTCTAAAAAGAATGAAAAACCAATGCCATAATGTAGTACCATAGCATTCTTATTGCCTATGCCATGTCTAATGCACAAATGCTTCTTAGAAGAGCCCCTAGGATCAATGCCCAACGTGATATGCAACTTTCTTGAAGAAAGGCACTTGCAACGGAAAGAAAATTTTATTTTATCTTTTAAGCATGTGTATATTGATTTTCACTCCATTGAAGAACATTTTTTTCTAAAGAAATGAATGTGCATTTTGAAAGAGTTATTTTGCTTATTGGGTGCGTTTTCAGTATTTTAAGAATGATTGAATAACTATTTCCCGTTGTTTTCTAAAACTAGTTTTGAAAATATTTGAGTCTGATTTTTTCCCCTTATATACCCATTCTAGTTTTTGAAGTTTATTTCTAATAGGCTAGCCTTTAAACATATGATTTGATTTATAAAAAAAATTGCTTTTCGTTGAGAGGGTGAGCTTCAGGACATTAGCCTTAAAATTCTTTTGAAAGACCTAAAACTTTCTTCTTTCTAAATGGTGCTATGGCATTCTGAATTCTGCAGGTCTTTACTGGATACCTGTTGGCTGGATCTCTCATTGGG
>NW_028326689.1:0-32344 GCF_027475165.1 Benincasa hispida
CATACATTTAACGATTAAACGCAATGCAGAACTTAAAACCCACCAAACTGGAAACAATTTCAATACAGAAAATGGAATTTGGAATCAGAACATAACCCGACTCTTATACCAATTGAAGGAACTCACTTTACAGAGTTATGAACGAAAACAGATCGTCCAAATCCCATTTCGATTGAAAAAAAAATGTTTACAATAAACAGTACAGATTATGCATCATAACATAAATTACAGCATGCTTTTGAACAACAAAAAGGGTTTAGAGATTATACCTTTGAAGAACTCTTCTTCAAGTACATCCCCCGTACTATCACGAACACTTCAAACAAACATGAACTCTCCAAACAACAACAAGAATGAACTAAAAGAGGAAGGACACTACCACTTGGTTTCCTTAGTATTCTCAAGGTGAGAACGTACGAGTGGTAGGCTCTGACTATTTTGGTTAGGAAGGTGTTTATGAGTTTGGAGGAGGAAGACGATCGAGGAAAAAAAACACTATCGCATAAGGAGTTCTTCAATCATTTAGAATCAGTGGCCTATCATATAGTCTCTCTGTTTGTTGTCGTGAATCTCTCTCTCTGGAAAAATAAAATCTAATTTTATTTATCCCAATTTGCCACAAAACCACTTAACTTCTCACTAGGGTGGTTAGAGAGAAAAAAAGGAATTAATTATCAAATAATCAATAATATAAATAAATATGATAACCAACTTATCATATTATATTTATAACCTATAGTTTTAATATTGCATCATATACAATATAAACTATAGTTATTTTTCTCTATTTTATGGCATTTAATATAAATCATATTTATATTAAATTTAATAACTATGAATCTCATTCATAGAAAATATATTTGAATCACATTCAAATATTTATTCCTCCAATTAAACTATAATGTATCAAATACATTATATCAATTATATCATATATAAATAAATTCCCTCTTATTAATCTGAACATTTAAAATTAACCCAAAAACTGATTCTCAACTAAATACTTTTGAGCTACCAAGACCTGTAGCTTGAAGCTCCAACGGTACGTGAATAAGTAATTAAACTCTTTAATTACATTATCCACCATCCGTTAACTGTCGAGTACTCCACTAAAGACCGACAGCTACACTATTCGCACTACAAATATATTTTTGTGTCCATTGGATATAACCAATTAACAATATGATGGCCCTTCACAAATTCCTCGTAAGTATAGCTGGGCGAAATTACCATTTTGCTTCTATAGTTACATCTAACTTCTTAAGTATCACTGATCCCTCTAATGAACAATAGATCATAGTCCCACTATGACTAAACTCCTCTTTGGCTAAGAGAAGGTGTGGCGCCACATTGTTCAAAACTCGGAATCAGCCCTTAAGGGAGCAATTTATCTACTTACCCCTGCTTCGGGGAAGGAGTGAATTCCATCTTGTGTAGCTGAGTTCCCAGCTTCCCAATCAAACGAATCTCAAATTGGTAGGCTTGTTGAATCGACGATCCGGCCACTCTCACTCATACAAATCAAATGATCGTCCTTATAGGCAGGAGTTCATAGCTCACTCAGGATTAAGGTCATGTTACCTATGGTCATCCTAATGAAATGAAAGTCTCTATTATGAACAACATTATATAATGAGACTAAACCTTTCGTGGTCTGGTCTTATACAAACTCCTTTGTATAGAATATTCCCACTCGCATGTCTAATATATGAATGATCAGGATCAGATCATTTGTAGCACTTTACAACATTTGTAACATCTACAAAACATGTCATACTCGTAGTGTCACTAGGATAAGGTACCCAGCCTTATCCATATACTACAGACCATTTAGATTATCAGTTAAACATGATCTACCTGTATGTCTCCACATACATGTTTAAGTTACAATGATAACCTTGGATGTTAGTTTATTGGTTTGATGTTAATGCAACTAAAATATCATATTTTCATATACAAAGTGAATAAAATATAAAATATTATTAATCACATACATGTTTGTTCGTACAAGGTTTACAAACTATAAGGCCCTACGAGATTTAGGGTATCAATCCCAACAATCCATGTATTACAGACCATTCAAGGTATTACTTAAATATGATCCACTTATATGTCACTATATACATGTTTAAGTTACATTAAATAATCTTGGATCTTAGTTTATTGGATTGCGTTAATGCACACTAAATGTCAAATAAAATAACATCCTGTTTATCAAATAAATAATTCGTATAAAAAATTTATAAACTAAGAAACTCATGAGATTTAGGGCATCAGCCCCGACAATCTCCCGCTTATCATAAACCTAGTGGAGTGTACAATACAAAGCGTAAAACAAAGTAAAGTACATAAGACAATGAACTAGGGCATACACTATACCCACTAACTGTTGGGGTTGAAGCCCTAAATCTCGTAGGGTCCTATAGTTTGTAAAATTTGTATAAACAAACTCTTATGTGATTAATAATATATGATATTTCATTCACTTTGCCTATAAAATATGTGATATTTTAGTTTCATTAACCACAAATCAATAAATTAACATCCGAGGTTATCATTGTAACTTAAACATGTATGTGGAGACATACAGGTGGATCATGTTTAAGTGATAATCTAAATGTTCTGTAGTATATAGATAAGGCTGGGTACCTTACCCTGGTGACAGTACGAGTATGGTCCGCTTTATAGGTATTACAATTGTTGTAAAGTGCTACAAATGATCTGATCCTAATCATTCATGTATTAGACATGCGAGCTGGGATATTTTGTATAGAGGAGTTTGTATAAGATTAGACCACGAAATATTTAGTCTCATTATATAACACCGTTCATAATAGAGACTTACATTTCACTAGGATGACCATAGGTAACATGACCTCAATTCTAAGTGAGTTGTGAAATCCTGCTTATGAGGACAACCCTTCGATTTGTATGGGTGAGAGTAGCCAGATCGCCGACTCAACAAGCCTACCATTTTGGGGATTCGTTTGATTAGGGAGTTGGGAACATAGCTACAAAAGACGGAATTCACTCATTCTCCGAAGCAGGGTTAAGTAGATAAATTGCTCCCTTAAGAGATGATTTCGGGTCTTGAATAATGTGGCGTCACACCCTTTCCTGGCCCGAGAGGGATTTAGTCATAGTAGGACTATGATCTCTTGTTCATTAGAGGGATCAGTGGTACTTAAGGAGTTAGATGTAACTATAGGGGGAAAATGGTAATTTGGCCTAGCTGTCTTACGAGCAAATTGTGAAAAGTCATCGTACTGTTGATTGGTTATATCCAATGGACACATAAATATATATGTAGTGTGAAGAGTGCGACTGTCGGTCTTGAAGGAAATCATACGTGAGGATTTTCATGAGCAGCGGAAGGATCGTTCCAAATTGAACATATACAATTACAGTACAAGAACGGAAACTAACAGGTCATGCATAATACGAAATTACAACATGCTTACAAAGAATATCAAGGGATATAGTATGCATACCTTTGAAGAAAGATTTTTCAAACTCCCTCGATCAGTCTCTAAGTGTCAAGGAACAGCAATGCTCGAACACAACGACCAGTACAACAACACGATCAACAGTAAACACCACACGAACAACACGAACAGCCAAAAGCTTTTCGAACACAATTGAGTTGAGTGAGGACACCACCACAATAATTATCTTGGTATTCTCAATTGAGAATCCATAAGTTATGAGCTCTATATGGACTTGGCTTGAGGAAGAGACAAGAGGACAATGATCTTGTAGACGATCAAGCAAGTGGGAGATAGGATGTTGTCTATCGTATAGATGATATGCTCGATCGTGTAGAAGATGGCAGTCTATCGTATAGACAAAGCCATGCGATAGTTTAGATAGGATTAGCTGAATGAACTATTGTATAGTTAAAATCCACAATCATTTAGTTTCTCTACTAGCTATCGCTTAGTGAAACACTTTCACTTGATAACTTTACCGTGAGTAACTTTCCGAAAGTAGCAACTCTACCAAATTTAGGAAAACATTTTTCCTTTTATCTCACGGTTACCATAAAACCACCAATAACCTCCCACTTAATTGGTTATTAGAGAAAAGAGATTTAATTATCAAATAATTAATATTATTATAAATAAATATGATAACCAACTTACCATGTTATATTTATAACCTATAGTTTTAATATTTTATCTCATGAAACATACGAACCATAGTCTTTTTCTATTTTATAGTACTTAATGTAAATCATATTTACATTAATCCTCCACTTTCATACATCACACCAATTATATCATATATAATCGAATTTCTTCTTGTCAATTTGAACATTTCAAATTAACCCAAAGAACTGATTCTCAACTTGAATCCATTGAGCTACCAAGGGGACCTTATGGACATGTAGCTTGAAGCTCCAACGGTACGTGAATAACTGACTAAACTTTTTAGTCATGGGATCCACTACCTGTTAACTGCCGGGCACTCCACTAAAGACCGACAGCTACACTCTCTTCACTACAGATATATTTTTGTGTCCATATCAACCAATCAACAAAGCGATAACCCTTCACAGATCGCTCGTAAGTACAGTTGAGTCAATTTACCATTTTTTCCCTGTAGTTACATATAACTTCTCAAGTACCACTGATTCCTCTAATGAACTAAGTCATAGTCCTTCTATGACTAAGTCATCTCTTCTAAAGAGAGGATGTGGCCACTATGTTCAAGACTTGGAATCAGCTCTTAAAGGAGCAATCTATCTACTTACCCCTGCTTCAGGGAATGAGTGAATTCCATCTTGTGTAACTGAGTTCCCAGCTCCCCAATCAGACAAATCCCCAAAAAGGTAGGCTTGTTGAGTTGGCAATCTGGCCACTCTCACCCATACTAATCAAAGGACTGCCCTCAAAGGCAGGAGTTCCCAAAACACTCAGGATTAAGGTCATGTCACCTATGGTCATTTAAGTGAGATGTAAGTTTCAAATATCAATGGCATTATATAAAGAGACTAATCATCTTGTGGTCCGGTCTTATACAAACTCTTTGTATAGGACACCTCTCCTCACATGTCTCCACATGAATGGTCAGGATCAGACCATCTGTAGTAGTTCACAACACTTGTAAACCTCTAAGCGAGGCATATCCATAGTGTCACCGGAATAAGGTATCCCTCCGTTATGCTTATACTACATATCTTTTTAGGTTATTACTTAAGGCATGATCCACTTGTATATCTCATATACATGCTTAAGTTTACATACAATAACCATGAATCTTTGTTTATTTGATATGAACAAATGCAAAATAAAATAACTCTTATTTTATTCATAATAATGTGTACAAAGTTTACAAACTACGAGACTCTGGGAGAATCAGGACACCAATCTCAACAAGTCTTTAGAGTGTTCGACAGTTAACGGATGATGGATAATGTAATTAAAGAGTTTAATTAATTATTCATGTGTCGTTGGAGTTTCAAACTACAAGTCCATAAGGTCCCATTGGTAGCTCAAAAGGATTTTGTTGAGAATCAGTTTTTGGGTTAATTTGAATAGTTCAAATTAATAAGAGAGATTTAATTATATATGATATAATTAAATTATTTCAGCTATATATGATATAATTGTTATAACTTATTTGATACATTATTGTTTAATTGGAGGAAATAAATAAATATTTAAATGAGATTTAAATATATTTTCTATTAAAGTGATTCATAATTGCTAAATTTAATATAAATATAATTTATATTAAATGTCATAAAATAGAGAAAAGAAACTATATTTATATTGTATGTGATACAATATTAAAACTATATGTTATATGTTATATTTGATATAACATATAATTTAATATGAATATAATATGATAAGTTTGTTATCATATTTATTTATTTTATTTTATTATTTTGAATAATATCTTTCTTCTTTTCTCTCCAAGCACCTTAGTGGGTGGTTATTGTTTTTGTGGCAAGAGGAATAAAAGAAAATTAGTTTTATCTTCTTCCTTGAACAACTAACATTGGATTTCACTGAACGATTGAGTTTACAGAAAAGTTCTGTGAGTTCTCTCAATCTTCTTCCTCCTTCATCCAAACTCTCCCTCCTAACCAAAATAGTCAGAGCCCACCACTCATGGGTTCTCACCCCGAGAATACCAAAGGCTCATTGTGGTAGTGTCCTCTTTGTTTGGTTCGAGAAGTTCTTGAAGGTCTTCAAGAAATTGTTGTGTTCGTGACTTTTCAAGGGAGTTACACAACGAAAAGTTCTTCGAGGGTCATGTATCTTAAACCCTTTATTTCTTGTAAAAGCATGTTGTAGTTTAACTTTAAATGCATATCTACTATATGTTTGCTGTAAATTATGTTATTAATACTTAATAGAATTTGGACGATCCGTTTCCACTCAAGGATCTCCTCAATACGAGTTCCTTCATTAACATCTTCTACTTACCCTAAATAAGATGATGCATGTCCTGTAGACCCAAACTCTCTAGGTGACCCTAAAAAACTTTAGTCGCGAGAGCCTTTGTAAATGGATCGATAACATTGTGCTCCGAAGCAATCTTCATGACAATCACGTCCCTTTGATGCACAATCTCCCGGACGAGATAATATTTACACTCAATATGCTTTCCTCTTTTATGGCTCATAGACTTCTTGGAATTTGCCACAATACCACAATTATCACAATAAAGGATGATGGGCTTTGACATGTCAAGAACAACTTCCAGGTCTGTCAAAAATTTCTTAAGCCATATAGCCTCCTTGATAGCTTAACAAGTAATTACATACTCTATCTCCATGGTAGAATAATGCAACCTTGCTTTTGATAACGAGCAGAAATGCTCGTTATCATCGTGCTAAGTTCTTAAACAATATTGGATTGTGTTGATGAAATATATTACTTTGCGTCCATTAAGCATCAATTTCGTAATATTGCGGGTGCATGCGTTCCGTGCATTAGAATTATTAATTTTTGTATTTTTTGTGTAGAATATGCACTAACGCAATGCAAAGATTGCGATCATAGGAATTCAGCGGTCGAGCACAACTTCATCGTAAGGTTTTGCGTTGATTGTGCTTGCAAACATTCGCCCGAGAAGAATCGCCGCAATTTGGTCAGCGCAACATGGTGGGCGCATCTGGGTGAAAGGCCAATTAAGAGCGACGGGACAGAAAGCTGATGACAGTCAAATCCAAATTAAGTTGATAGTCGATAACGGTCACAAAGTACATTCAGCTTTATCGGTAACAATCATTCGGCACGTCAATCAGGAATTAAAGTTGTCCCATCTGTACAACCGGGAGAGAGAAGCCGTCTTTCACCATTGATGCTCTATAAATACCAAGTTAATTTTTCAAAAAGGGGTTCACCGTTTTTACAACCAGTTGCTTCTGTTAATAATTTCCTTTCCATTTTAAGGCGGAGCAAGAGAAGAGTGGTGGCATCGGAGATCGCTCAAGGAAACTCAAGAGAGAACCTTGAGGCGTAAGGGTAGAGAGCGGGCCGACTCTCGCGAGAGCGAGAATATCTTTAGAGCATGAGTAGAAACAGTGTAAACGCCTGACAGCAAGAAATTGCTACCAAGCTCTTTATTATACTTGCATTGTTATTTGTACTTCATCTTCGTATCTATTCAATGGAAGTTCTATTTCTACATCTGCTCACTCTTTTAATATGCATGAGTAGCTAAACTAGTTGAATGAGTCGAGAAGAACTAAGCTAACATGACCTAGGAAGTTCATTGCTTGCGATTGTCTTGTTTTATGCTGTGCAAAATACCCTTTAGAGTTACTCGAGAGAGAGTCTAAAGAAAGAACCTAATGTCTCAAGAGAGCTAGGTTAGAATCTAGACTTGAAAGAGTAAGATTAGGCTTACATAAACAAGAGATAGGGACTTAGAGATAAGCTCTGTTTATCAACTTGCATCGCATGCATCCTAGGAAGAGGAATGATATTATGTGGTCGCATATTTGTGTGGATGTCATTTTGTCATCGCATAAATAGGAATACAGGTTTATGTGTAAACCCTGTAGACTTATCATATATATATCACATGCGTTCTAGCCTTAAAGTCGTGGTATTCGCACCGAGAGGTGGTTTACTGTTGTATGCATGTTGAATGATCGCAAGCTTAAACGCATTATAGGGAGTGTTAGCCGAAACCTTTCTCAACACGTTCACCACATATTCATCGCATTTCTCGTTTACCAACTCTTTTTAAACTCCGCCACATTTGTTATTTATTTTTAATCAATGCAATCAACAAACCAAACACTTTATTTATTTTCCCCGTTACCACAAAGTTTTCATCAAAATTACCAACGCAATCTATTTTCACAAGTCCCTGTGTTCAACCTTGGACTTACTAGGAAACTCAGAGGAATTTAAACTTGAGTGCACAACGCAATTCCGTCAATGCATATCATCCATATTTCCACTTCATAAATACGAGCATCAAGTTTTTTGTGTCGTTGTCGAGGACTTCGGCAAAATAGTTTGTTCACGGTATTTTTTATTTCTTTGCAGAACTCTCAATCTCTGGCGAATTACGATCTGGAGATTGAGAGGACATTCAGAAGAAGATTAAGAGACCATCAACAACAACAAGAAGGAATACCAAGAATGGCGGAACAACCGACAGAAAGGGCCGCGAATACGAACAATATAATGGCCAATCCCATCCTTCTGTTGAATGACCGCAATAGACCCATCCGGGACTATGTGTCACCTAACCTCTATGATTTCTCTCCAAGAATCATGAGGCCGGCATTAGATGGATTGAGGTTTGAAATGAAGTCGGTAATGTTACAGATGATCCAGGCTATTGGGCAGTTTGGAGGAAGGCATGGCGAAGACCCGCACACCCACCTTCAAAGCTTCATAGAAATCTGCAATACTTTTGTGTTTCCGAATATCTCAACTGAGGAAGTTCGATTAACTCTGTTTCCTTTTTCTTTGTGTGATAAGGCGAGAAATTGGGCATATTCTCTTGAACCGGGAGAGATAACTTCGTGGGAACAGGTGGTGGAAAAGTTTATGAAGAAGTATTTTCCACCAACTGAGAACTCTAGGAAAAAGAAATTAATAAAAAAATTTGAACAGGAAGATGACAAATCGCTCAGCGATGCCTGGGCGAGGTTCAAGCGGCTGGTAAGAGACTGTCCACACAAGGCTTACCAGATTGCCTGCAAATGGAGATTTTCTACCAAGGATTGAACCCCTCTTCGCAGACCACTGCCAATGCGGCAACCGCTGGTAGTCTGCTCGGCAAAACATATGAGGAGGCTAAGAGTATACTTGATCGCATTTCCAAAAATCACGAGGATTAGAGGAAATGCGATCAGAGATTAAGAATTAAAGATAATGACGCAAATAATGGGGCCATCGCATCCCTACAAAATCAAATGACGGCAATGATGAGTTTAATACAAGGTATCACAACTAATAATACAGGCACGAAGAAAGGGCATGTCAGCGCAATCACTCAAACGATCACAAGTTGTGTCATTTGCAGTGATGCTCACCCGATGGAGGAATGCCCAACAAACCCACAGTCGGTATGCTTCATGAGAGATAACCCCTATTCCAATACATATAACCCTCGGTGGCGAAACCACCCAAATTTTGCTTGGAATAATCAACAATAAAATTTTCAACCTGTGGCGTAAAAAGAAGGGCCATCAGGATTCTTTCAACGCAACAACGGTCAACCGAGCAATCAAGCAAGTAGCTCACAACAACCACCGCAATCCTCTTCTTTGGAGAGACTATTGAAGCAATATATAGAGAAAAACGAGATGATGCTTCAAAGTCAGGCCAAGTCCATTCGCAATCTTGAATTACAGATGGGCCAGATTGAGAATGAGCTGAAAAATAGACCGCAAGGAGCGTTGCCGAGTTCGACTGAGCTCCCTCGCAATGCTGGGGGTAACGGGAAGGAACAATGCTTAGCAATCTCCTTGCTAAGTGACAGCATGACTGCGGAAATAGGGGAGAAGCGCATTGTGACCAATTGAATGTGGTGATAACCGAAGACTCGCTGACCTGTAGTTTGAAGAAACCCGAGAAAATAGACCCTGAAGTTGCATCCACCCTTAAGCCTCTAGATTTTGAGACCGAAGAAGTTCAATCACCAGTGACTCCGCAAAGACTGAAAGAGGAACAAATTGAGGAAAAAAATATCGCAATAGTGGTTGCAGCGCAAAATGCTATGATCCAACCTAAAATGGGCAACCCGGGAATCTTCACGATCCCATGCTATCGGAGGGACCTTCAGTGGCCAAGCACTATGCAATCTTGGGGCAAGTATAAACATAATGCCACTATCAATCTTCAAACAATTGAATGCCGACACACTTACGCCAACAAAGGAAACTCTCCTGCTCGCGGACAAATCTCGAATACATCCTGAAGGAGAGTTGAAAAATGCCGCAATTTCAATCGATAAGTTCATCCTGTCAGCAGACTTCCTTATTTTGGAGTATAAAGCGGACGAAGATGCGCCCATCATATTAGGATGACCATTCCTTTCAACCGGTTGCGCTCAAATTGATGTGTGCAAGGGCGAAATTGTAATGAGCATTCATGGGGAAAAACTCCAGATTAAGGCAGTAAAAATCCCAGAGGACAAAGAAAAGAGAGAAAAGCCACCATGGACGTGAACAAACCAGCTGAAAATAAGTGGTCCCTGCATTATCAAATGATCGCAACCTATCAGGGACGCAAGTTTTGTTTTGGGAAAATCAATTCTTCAACTCTTCTCCATTACTCGGAATTTTTACTATCTTTTCAATTCTGGTCTATCCTTATTTTACTATCACTCTCTTTATTTCTAAAATTTAAAAAAAAAAAAAAAAAAAAAGCGATAACAAACGATGGGACAGAAAGCTGATGACAGTCGAATCCAAATTAAGTTGACAGCTGATAACAGTCACAAAGTACATTCAGCTTTATCGGTAACAATCATTCGGCGCTTCAACCAAGAATTAAAGTTGTCCCATTTGTACAACCGGGAGAGAGAAGCCGCCTTTCACCATTGATGCTCTATAAATACCAAGTGCATTCTTTAGAAAAGGGGTTCACTGTTTTTACAACCAGTTGCTTCTGTTCATAATTTCCTTTCCATTTTAAGGCGGAGCAAGAGAAGAGTGGTGGCGTCGAAGATCACTCAGCGCAACTCAAGAGAGAACCTTAGGGTGTAAGGGCAGAGAGCGGGCCGACTCTCGCGAGAGCGAGAATATCTTTAGAGCACGAGTAGAAATAGTGTAAATGCCTGGCAGCAAGAAATTGCTACCAAACTCTTTATTATACTTGCATTGTTATTTGTACTTCATCTTCGTATCTATTCCATGGAAGTTCTATTTCTACATCTGCTCACTCTCTTAATACGCATGAGTAGCTAAACTAGTTGACTGGGTTGAAAAGAACTAAGCTAACATAACCTAGGAAGTTCATTGTTTGCGATTGTCTTGTTTTATGCTGTGCAAAATACCCTTTAGAGTTACTCGAGAGAGAGTCTAAAGAAAGAACCTAATGTCTCAAGAGAGCTAGGTTAGAATCTAGACTTGAAAGAGCAAGATTAGGCTTGCATAAACAAGAGATTGGGACTTAGAGATAAGCTCTGTTTGTGAACTTGCATCGCATGCATCCTAGGAAGAGGAATGATATTATATGGTCGCATATTTGTGTGGATGTCATTTTGTCATCGCATAAATAGGAATACAGGTTTATGTGTAAACCCTGTAGACTTATCGCATATATATCGCATGCGTTTTAGCCTTAGAAGTCATGGAATTCACATCGAGAGGTGGTTTATTGTTGTATACATGTTGCATGATCACAAGCATGAATGCATTCAAGGGAGTATTAGCCAAAACCTTTCTCAACCCGTTGACCGCATATTCATCGCATTTCTCGTTTATCAACTCTTTTCAAACTCTGCCGCATTTGTTATTTATTTTTAATCAGCGCAATCAACAAACCAAACACTTTATTTATTTTCCTGGTTACCGCAAAGTTTTCATCAAAATTACCAACGCAATCTATTTTCACAAGTCTCTGTGTTCGACTTTGAACTTACCAGGAAACTCAAAGAAATTTACACTTGAATTCCGCTGGGGAAACTTAAATGCACATCGCAATTCCATCAACGCACATCATCCATATTTCCACTTCATAAATACGAGCATCAGCTTTGTGCTTCACCAGACTACAACTCCTTCGTTAAGAGTGAACACTGATCTTAATGTGGATTTTCTAGAATCCCTATCTGTCTAAAAATCAAAGTTAGTGTCTCCTGTAAAGATCAAATTCTTAGCTCCATACACAAGCATGTAGTCTCTCGTTCTTCGAAGATACTTGAGGATGGTCTTAGCTGCAGTCAAATGAACAAGTCCTGGATTGGACTGATATCTACTAACAATCTCTATTGCATAGCAAATATCTAGCATTCTACACAACATGACATACATTAGAATGCCCACAACCGAAAATAGGGAATCCATCTCATTTTCTCAACTTCTCAAAGAGTCTTAGACCACTGTTCCTTAGACAAGAAAAATCAATGCCTAAAAGGTAATAAACCCCTATTGGAATTGTGCATCAAATATCTAACAAGCATTTTGTCAATATACAATGCCTAAGACAATGCTAACGTTTTGTTCTTGCGATCCCTGATCATTTGGATCCCTAAAAGAAATTGCGCCTCACCAAATCTTCTATTTGGAATTAGGCAATTAGCCATTTCTTTACATCTGTCAGTAAACCTACATCATTCCCAATGAGTAGGATATCATCCACATACACCAAGAAAGCTATTGAATTGTTGATAATCTTCTTGTAGACAAAAGGTCCATCAAAATTTTGGTCAAAACCATAAGACGTGATCGCAATATCAAATCTTATATTCCAAGATCGAAATGTCTGTTTCAACCCATAATTGGACTGGTTAAACTTGCAAACTATTTGTTCTTGACCTTGTTTAATGAATCCCTTTAATTGCTGCATATAAATGGTCTCATCAAAATTATCATTAAAAAATGCAGTTTTGACATCCATTGTCATATCTCATAGTCATAATATGTGGCAATGGACAAGAGAATCCAAATAGACTTAAGTATGATAACAAATGAGGAAGTTTCTTCATAATTCATTCCCTCAACCTGGGTATAACTCTTTGCTATCAATCTAGCCTTAAAAGTTTATACCTTACCATTTACACCCCTTTTTCTCTTATAGATTCATTTGCAACCTATAGATTTTACCCCATCGAGTTGATCTAGAAGATCCCAAACATAATTGAAGTACATAGACTCCATTTTGAGATATATAGCCTAAACCCATTCATCCCTGTCCTCATTATTCATTGCATGATTTTAGGTCAATGGATCCTCAACCCATCTGATATGATGGCTAGGGTTTCGGTTAAACCCATATAGTAAGCAAGTTGGTTCAGAACGCTCCCACTATGTCGAGGAATCCTCAACTTTTAAGCTAGATGTGCTTGACTAGATGAAACAACATCAACAACTCTTGTTGATATTCTAGTATCTCCAACAACTCTTGTTGAAGTTTCATTCAACACGATTTTATTACACGGTTTAGGCATCAACCTCAACACACAGGACGGGGCTGGGATGGTTTCCCTATCCCCGATTGCTTATTTTATTCTCTATTCTCGAGAAATTTCCCATAGGGATCACCACAGAGATTACTCACGGGAATTCACGAAGATCAGGTTCCCCACAAGATTTTTTCCCATTTCATATTTTTTTAAAAAAAAATAACAATTTACTTGAATCACTATTATGGAAAACAACTATTGAAATGGTTAATTCGAAAATCATAAAAGAGATATGATTAACATGTTTAATTTTCATCATTTCTAAAATTTAAAATATAAATAGTACAACATATTACGATCTCAACTTAATACAACAAATAATAAATAGTATATAAATAACTAAAGTTATAACTTACATATAAAGTTGTGCTTAAAAAAAAGCTCACGTACAAAGTTTTATATAAAATTCAGAGTGAGTAAGTTTATAAATTCTCTGACGATGGGTGATTTTCATATATACGTGTGTGTATATATATAATCTCCTCTCCGTCCTCATTTAGTCATTGGAAAAAAAATTCTTTCCTTTCACTCTATTGTTTCCCGTCTAATCGGAGATTCTTCATCCCATTCGGGATGGAGTCTCACGAATTAAATAAACATCTCTAATCTTGTGGTTATTAATACATCCAATTGAGCTATATTTGTTCTGACAATAATAATCGTGGGGATTAAAGGACAAACCTCGTGTTGATAATATCTCTAATTTAAATCAAATAAGTTTTACATAAAGTTAGGTTTATCATGCACATTGACAACTTTGGTTGAAAACTCATAGATTTTGGATAAAACAAAATTGAACTGTAAAATCAATTTATCTGAAAATTTGAGTCATACCTTTAGGATCACAATTCATTGAATGAAATACCGTTTCACACACATATATATCATACCTTTAGGATTACAATTCATTGAATGCAATACTGATATGTATATATATATATATATTCTCCACCTCTAGAATTAAACTAAACAATAATTATAAATAAAACTTAGTTAATGAGAGAGTTCATAATATTGGTATATTTCCGTACTATCGTTTTAAAATATTTTAATTGAGTGTGGACATAGTAACTTACATTGACATGGTACAAGTGCGTGTTTGACATGACTTTGATAATTTTTTAATTTATACGTCTCTCGATATTAATGAGTTGGATCATGATAAATTTCCATGATGTAATACTTTACCATAATAAATTAAAGGATAAAAAAATGTTAATCTAAGAGATGAAAGTTTAATTCTTATTCCAATTTTACAAGTTTGATAGAATGTTCAAAGTCTTTCTTATCTTGTGTTCTCTTTTTGTCCTCTAAGTTTATACCAACTTACTAGATATTATGTTGTCTAAACTTCTCCTCAACCATTTTTATCATTCACTCCATCATAAAAGTGACCAAGCTAAGAAAAATGCAGAGGTTAGAAGAGATTAAGTTGAAACTTTTTAAATTAATACAAATTAAAGTAGAAAATAAATCTAATATTATGAGTAACATATACATATAGCTCAACTAATAATTGATTGTCAAATGAGCATTGGTCAATTGATATCATATTTGTATTATCAACTTCAAAGTTAGGGCTTTGTTTTTCTCTTCTCACATATTGTCTCCAAAAAAAAATATTGACAGCTGATTTTTAAAGAAAATATCACATTTTAACACAAAAATAATAATAAACAAAAAAGACGACTGGACAAATGTCTAGTTTTAAAATGAAAAATTGAAAAATGTCTAAATACAGTTTTTATCCCCAAAAAAAATCTAAATGTAAAATATTAAGTTAAAATACCCTATAATTATTTGAAATATGGACATATATATCCTTCTCGGCAATCATCATAAATACATGATATTTAAATATAAAATCTAATCTAAAAATCCAAATATGCCTAAATTAAAGAAATCGAAATTCAATCCAATAATTCAAAATAATCTTAAATAAAGGAAGGCTAGATGGGGAAAAAAATCAATTGGTCATTAAATTATACAATAATTCAGAAGTCTTGTATTTGGTGGTTGGAGTTGGGGACCAAAACACGTTGTTTTTTCACCGATTGTTCAGGCGCGTATGGTAAGGAATGGTTTATTGTCGGTGTATGATTCTGATGGGATTCGTCAGACTTCTCATAGCAAGATAGCGAATGTGGCTGTTGAATATTTTAGTGGGACTTTGGGGTCACAGAGGGTGGGTTATAGAGATCTTACGTCCCAGATTGATGCTATTGTGCAGTTTTAGTGGCCTAATGATTTATTCGTGAGATGTGCAAACCAGTTACAAGGGAGGGAGTGTGTAATGTCTTGTTCTCAATGAAATCGGGAAAGGCTCCTAGTCCTGATGGTTTTCCTATGGAGTTTTATAAATATGCTTGGAGCGTGGTGGGGGGTGAGGGGTGATTTTTGCTCAATTATTTGCCATTTCTTTGATATGTATTATCTTCCCAATGGGGTGAATGCCACGGCTCTTACCCTCATCCCTAAGAGACATAGGGCTGATCGTATAGAGGATTTTTGCCGTATTGCGTGTTGTAATTTGATATATAAGTGTATCTCTAGGATGATTACTGATAGATTTTGTGTGTGTTTGCCTCAGTTTATTAGTGGGAACCAATCGACATTTGTTCAAGGGTGAAGTATCATAGATAACATTCTTCTATGCCAAGAGCTTATTCGAGTTTATCGACTTAACAGGGGTAAACTGCGTTGTGTGATGAAGGTGGATCTTCAAAAAGCCTATGACTCTGTTAATTGGGCTTTTTTGTTTGTTGTTCTTCTGGCTATTAGAACACCTTTAAAGTTTGTGAGCTGGATTCGTGCTTGTGTTACCTCCCCATTTTTCTCCATGATGATTAATGGAGCTCTAAAGGGATACTTTTCTGGTAGGAAAGGGTTACGGCAGGGAGATCCTATGTCTCCGTTTTTGTTTGTGGTGGTTATGGAGGTTTTATCTCGTTTGTTGAACAATCCTCCTCCCTCTTTTGTGTTTCATCATAGGTGTGAGAAGGTGAAGCTGACTCATTTGTCGTTTGCGAATGACCTCATGATTTTTTGTGCAGCTAATTATACCTTGTTTACTTTTGTGAATCATGTGTTAAATCAGTTTGCAGGGTTTTCTGGGTTGGTGGCTAATGTTGGGAAGAGCTCTATGTTTGTGGCTGATGTTTCTGGTGATGTTGTGAAGGACCTGACTAGGAGTATGGGGTTTGCCCTAGGGTCATTACCTGTGTGTTATCTTAGGTTGCCTTTTCTCTCGGGTAGGTTGAAGGCTGGGGATTGTGCCCTGTTGATTCAGAAGATTATTGCGAGGATTAGGAGTTGGGCTGCGAGATCTCTCTCTTTTGCGAAGCGCATGTAGTTTTTTCGGTTAGTGTTGCAGAGTTTCCAGGTTTATTGGTCTAATGCTTTTGTGTTGCCTGTTTCTGTTGGCCAGGAGGTGGATCGTATCTTACGAGCGTACTTATGGCATGGGCGGGCTGATGGTAATGGAGGTGTGTTTGGGATGAGGTTTGTTTGCCTAAATCTAAAGGGGGTTTGGGTATACCCACACATCTTCCTGGAACGTGGCAGCTATTTTTAAATTATTGTGGTTATTACTAGTGCGGTCTGGGTCTTTATAGGTTGCTTGGATAGAGGTGTATGTGCTTCGGGGGGGAGGGGGGTGTTATGGATAATTCACACGGAGTTGGCGCGGTCGTGGTGTTTGAGGGCGATATTACATTGTCGGGATAGGCTTAAGTCGCTGGTCAGGATGCAGGTTGGTGATGAGAGGAGATGTTTTGCTTTGTGAAATTCGTGGTTGCCTATGGGGTCTATCTTGGAGAATTATGGGGAGGGGTGGTCTATGATGTTGCGAGCTGTCATGAGGCTAAACTCTCAGATTTCTTATCTAATGATTGTTGTTGGCATTAGCCTTTGTTATCTTAAGAGTTGCATGATTTGTGGGGTTTGGTTCAGGATGTGGTTCCGAGGGTGGGTGAGGAGGATAGTTGGGCTTGGATTCCGAGTACTAATGATCGTTTCACTGTTGCCAGTTTGTGGGAGAGTTTGTATCCTAGACATCCTAGGGTGGCTTGGGCTTGTTTGGTTTGGTCTGAGGATAATATTCCAAGGCATTCTTTTTGTGCCCGGTTGGCGGTGAAGGATAGGTTAGGTACTTGGGATTGGCTGAGGAGTTGGGATCAGTCGGTGGATAATGCTTGTCTACTCTGTTTGGGTGAGGTTGAGTTCAAGAACCATCTGTTCTTTGACTATGTGTTTGGGCGTGAAATTTGGGAGGGTTTGGTGCGCTTTTTGGATTCATCTCATCGTGTTGTTGGGTGGGATGTGGAGTTGAGTTGGGTGTGTCGAGTGAGGTCTGGTAAGGATGTGAGGAGTAAGTTATTTAGAGTCTTCTGATATGCATCGATTTACTATATTTGGCAGGGGAGGAACCGTCGGTTATACGATGATCAGTCGAGATTGACACCTACTGTCTTTTAGCTTATTCTCTCTATGGTTCGTGCACGTGCTGCTTCGTGGCGGATTGATCTTCATGGACTTATCTAGTTTATCTGATTTCCTCGTTCTTTGTTTAGTTTGTCCAATTTCTGAGGTCCCCGGATTGTGGGGTGTTTTTTGTTCTTCTAAATGTTTTGTTAGTTGTTCATGTTGTCCTTTTTGTTGGTTCTGTTTTTTCGCCACTATGCATCTTTGTAGGTGCTCTTTTTGCTTTGGTGCTTTGATCCCGAGTTGTAGGATCCCTCTCGTTGTTGTATAATAATGTAAAAAAATCACTGTTATACACATAAATATAATGTCTACAAACTGAATATGAAAACAAAAAATAAACTGTATTTAAAAAGAATATATATCAATACATATATTAAGTACATACCATTATATAGCCACACATACAAGGTCTGCACATTACTTTTGTCCTTAATGAAAACTTCAAAATACATTATTTCTCCAAAATAAAATTTAAAAGGGAAAGTTTTAACATAAATGCCTGATATGATAGTTTTCTCCCATAAATTCTTTTTTGTGTACCCCTCGTACCATTAACCGTTTGACGAAGCAAATATATCTCGATCCATTTCCCTAATTAGTATGGAGTAATTGAAAAACATCATACAAAATAAATATATAAATGGATAGTTAATTTTTTAAAAAATAATAACGAGTTTGTGAAAACCAAAAGCCAAAATGGTACTGCACAAATATATTGTATGTGGATTAACTAGTAAATAGCATAAATACCTTGTATGTGGATTAATCAAGTCTTAGAGAATTTCAATCTCCATTAGCATTTAAAGAACTCTATTGTAATCATTCTGACACACAAACCAATTCGACAAATAATCAAATCATAGCATAATCTTAAATCTACCTCCTATGCATGTTTTCCCATCTAATCACACTTCCCAATACTAACTTTATGCTCACTTTCCCAAACACTAATTTTATGCTCACTCACCCCAAACTCATTCATTTCATACATTAAAATCTACACCAATGCATGTTCCATCGTCTCCCTAACCCATACACTTTCCCTCCATGACTCTCCCAACCTATCCCCATTCCCCCACTTTAGGTTATACACATACATCCCCATTCCCCTTTTCTGCCTCTTCGATCCCTCAACACATCTCCTCCCCACCACATATTAAAGAAAGCAAAACAAATGAGGAGAAAGAGAGATGAAGGAGAACGAAGGAAGCAATGGCGGTCGCAGCGCACACTGGTTGGCCCGCTCAAATTCGACCATCTTTCGCTCATATCCAATCGCCCGCTGCTCAAATTCGACTGCTCGGGTCGCCTTAGTTCATCATATTTTATTACAGTTCAACACCATCGACCAACCACTTTGTTTAGATCTGGCCACCACTGTTCATATTCGTTGTCATTGACTTGATCTTGCTTAAGAATGCGTATGCCAATTTTGGAAAAATATGACACCATTGATGATAAAGGAGGTGGAAGATGAATTTGAGGGGAAAATCTGTTTACATTTGTTTAAGTAATTAAAATATAAGATCTTGAAAATCTTAAAGATCTTAAAGATCTACCAAAAATAATTTTTTAAAAAATCATGGAACTAGATTTTAAACCACACAAGAACTAGCATTCAAATTTGGGATGCATTGTAGTTAGAGGACAATTTTGGCATAACACACAACCGCTTACACCAACGGCTATATCCTATTTTTAAATTTGAGAAATTTTTAAGAAAAAAAATTAAAAATAGACATTTTTCATAACACCACCCCCATCTAGACATTTGATACAATTTCTTTTGTTTAATGGGCTGAACAAGCAACGGCTACATGGGCCAATGAGTCGGGGGCCCAAACTCAGCTAAATAGACAAAAAGCCCAAATCTAAAAATTTCGAAGGTGCAGAGGCGGATCAAAGGATACAATCCAGCAAAAGGGGCGCAGCGAGACATAGAGTGAAGTCGACCACATTGGAACGAAACGGGCAGCTCGCCCACCCGGTCGCTGTCGGGTCCGGAGTTGGATCCGGCACATAAAAGGTCAATTGTAGGGGAGGTAATTGTGGACCGTACGATCCGAATGGGCGAGAGAGACGAGAGAGGTTTATGAGTAGCCGACAACTTCTGTTACGACAAAGACCGGTCTAGTTCCTTTTGGCAAGTCGTATGTGGGTCTGCTTCTCCACACACATCTTGCCACGTGTACCAATCACATACAGAAACGAGTCGCCGATGTAGTTGTCGAGGAGGCTGCTGCTATCGCCACGGTGGCGCGTGTGTTGCAGTGAAGGAAATGAAAGGAAATGAAAGGAAATGAAAGGGGGTGTAAAGTACGATGAAAGGCTGAGACGACAAGGAGCAGCAGCACCCGCGTAAAAGTCGAGGGTTCTCTCTGCCAAAACAAACACAACTGCTTTTTTCTGATCCTTTCATTTCCTCCTTTTTTTTGTTTTTTTGCCCTTCACATGTAATCTCCTCTCACGCTCTTCAACGCGCGTGTTACTCAATAACCCCCCATCTTCTCTTACTTTCTTCAGCACGCGCTGGCTTCCTAGAGTGTGCTACTCCTAATCCACATCCCTATTGTTTTCATTATTTTCTTCGGACATTAAGAAAAAGTGAGTGTGCCTGTGATTCAATTTTCAAATAAAATATCTATCTAAAATTTATTCCTTCTAGTTTTCTTTTTTCTTTTTTCTTTTTTAGAAAAATTCTCTCTCTCCCCCAATGTCTTTTGTTCTCTCATATATTATTTTTGGCCGAATTATAAAATATATCTCTCAACTTTATATCAAAAATAACTTTAAAATATTAAAAATTTCAAAAATCATCTTAAACTTTTAAAAAGAGTTAAAAAATACTTTTGCTATTAATTTCGGATAGAAACTAGTTTTGTTTAAAAAATACCTATGAATTTTAAAAAAAATACCCTTTACTTGATAAAAATTCAAAAATGCCTCCATCATCGGTACTAGAACAAAAACAATTAATTTATCATAACAAAAATGACTTTAAATAAAATGCTCCTAATGATTAATTTGTTTGAAGTTTTCTTAAGTTCGAAAATAACCAATTTTAAAAATTAAAACATAAATACCACAAATTTCCAAAATTAAAATCTCCTCTTAAAATATACCAAAATGATAAATAGTCAAATAAAAAAAGTATTTGACTATTTATTGTACATATATGTACTCTCATATTTCTCTTAATTTTCAAATTCTTAATTTACATCAATTTTTTCAACGACCAAAACATACCAAAATGATGTGATGCGGAAGGCCCCCTCACAAAGCTCCTTGAAGAGCAAATTGGAAGGAGTGTCTCTTCATGTGCACATATCAAATGAAGAGCACTATGGTGCTATAGGGTAGCACTATAACGCTTGCTTAGTAGACTGTCTCTATAAATGATGCAGGGCACAAGTGTTGTAGACACTTGTGTAACGTCATGCCTCCCCTGGCTTGATTTCACCGCTCTGCATCTTGTTGCTTGCTAATTACTCCATTTAAGTCCGAATTGTATCCAAAACGTCCAGACGACTTATTTTGCTCGATAGCCTATCTAAAAACTAAAATAAATATTAAATTCCCAAGAACTAACACGTTTTAGGCTATATTTTTTTTATTTGACTATTTATCATTTTGGTACGTTTTAGAGGATATTTTGATTTAAAATTATGTGGTATTTTATGTTTTATCTTAAAGTTTTGGTTTATATTTTGATTGTTGAGAAAATTGATGTAAGCTAATTATTGGAAAATTAAGAGAAATATGAAAGTACTCGTATGAAGGAAAAATAAAAAGAAAAGAAAGATATCCATATAATTTATTTTAAAATTGCTTCTCTTCAAAATTGAGACTTCAAACCAATTGACCAATAGGAGCATTTTTTTAAGTCATTTTTGTCTTGAGAAATTAATAGTTTTTGTTTGAATACTATATTTTATTTATTTATTTATTTATTTTGTTAAGTTAAGAGTATTTTTTAAACGTATTGAAAGTTTATGGATATTTTTGAAATAAAACTTTAACATTTTTCAACAAAAATTAATGCCACAGATATTTTTTAAATTCTTTTTGAAAGTTGAAGAATATTTTTTAAACTTTTGAAACTGTAAGGCAAAGTCAGGGGCATTTTTTTTTCTTATATAATTTAACCATTATTTTTCTAATCCCAGACTTTTATTACACATATATGATAAATATACATATACACACATGTTCAATTGTAAATTTAATTCTCAAATTTTTATATCTATATCTATTTGTTCATGAACTTCTAAAATTATAAATTTAGTCTTTAAATCTTGTCTTACTTTTTTTAATTCGTACATCTACTAAATATAGCGTTCAATTAGATATCAAATCTAAATTTGTATCTAATAAATTGATCAATTTTTAAAACTTTAAATATGTTAAAATAAACATTGTAAAATTAAAAATTAAATAGATGTAAAATTTAGAGCGTGCGTATGTGGTATGAAGATAATTTTGAGATGGATAATATAAACTTTATATAGTCAAACAATATACTAAATTTTAGTAAATTCAACTTTTCGTTTTCAATGGGCGTCACCATGATCAACTCATATGTATAAGGGATCTTGAAATTAAGTTGATTAAATTAGAAACTTGGAATATTGTTCACAAATCAACATAAAACACTTTCTTTTTCTTTTTGTCTATTTCATAAAACCAACCAAACTTTCAAAATAAAAATTGCTACATATACCTTGGAAATAATATTTTTTTGATCCTTAGGTTTTGACTATAGTTTTTATATGGTCCCTAAATTTTAAAATATTACATATTTAGTCCTTAAGTTTTGAGTTCTGTTTCAACTTGGTTCATAATTTTTAAAATGTTATAATTTTACCTTTGATATTTGAATTTTGTTTCAATTTGGTCCATGGATTTCAAGATTTTACATTTTTAATCTTAATTTTTTATTAAATACTTACTTTCAATCATTGACGTCAATTTTTATTAATTAGTTAAAAATAATTAGAAGTAAAATTTTAAATTTAAATTTAAAAGTGATAAAAACAGTGAAACTTAATTAATTATAATTATTTTAATGAATTTTAATTTATCAACATAAATTAATTCCAAAAGACGGAGAGTGAGTATTTAGTGAAAATTATGGTTAAAAGTGTAAATCTCGAGACATAGGTAGGGTTAGCAAAAATCCTCGAGAGGTCCTTGCCTCGGTTGGGGATGGGTCAAATCGGGGATTACAATCGGGTTCCCGGTTAGGGACGGGGGCGGAAACGAGGAGGGTATCCCTGCGCCCCGTCCCTGACCCCGACCCCCGTCTTAGGTGATTTTTTTATTTTTTAATATATATATTTAAAAAATGGGGATAGGTCCTCGTGGGGATCCGTTTCCCGACAGAGAATCCCCGTCCCTGTCTCTGCCTTCATTTGGTGGGGACAGGGAGAAATATCCCCATAGGGATGGGGATGGGGATTCTCTCTGTCCCACCCCGACCTCGTTGCTAACACTAGATATAGAGACCAAATTGAAGCAAAATTCAAAAGTCAAAGATAAAATTGTAATATTTTAAAACCTAGAGACTAAACTAAAACCAAATTCAAAATTTAAGGACTAAATGTATTAACATTTTGCAACCTAGAAACTAAATAGAAATTAGATTGAAAATCTAGGGACCAAAAAAGTATTTTTCTCTAAATAAAAATAAATAACTCTTAGTTGCAAAAACAGTTTTCCTAGCCACAAAATTATTCAATAGTTACCTCTAAAAATAATAATAATAATAATAATAATAAATAAAATAAAAAATCAATAGTTGTTCGTACTCATTGAGTATATTAACGCCGTCGCTTATCAAGTTAATTAAGTCAAACTCAATTAAATTGGAAATTTGTGATAAAATTAACAATAAATGGGGTAAATAAAATTGATGGCATTTGAAAGCCAAGTAACCTCTTCTTCTTCTTTTGAAAAATTTCGAAAATATTTACCTTCTGTAGCAAAAAATTCCAAACTTTGTACTTTTTTTTACTTTTTGTTATAAAATATAAATACTTTTAAATATATTTATATATTTAAAAGACTCCTTAATAATATAGAAAGATTTGGTAGGATATATTCTCCTCATTATCCTCAACAAAGACAGTTCAATATTACTAGTTTGGGCATACACATAAATTTAAATCAAGCATACTATTTTTGTTTTTTGGTAATTCAAAAGAGAAGGGAGGCAGAAAAGCAAAAGGCAATTAGATTTAAACATTGAAAATCATGACCCGGAGGAGATACTTAGGGTGGTTTTTTATTTAAAAAAGTGAAGGTTTGTTTGCAAATGGTGAAGATTTTAAGGTTACTCTAATTATTATTATTATTATTATTTAGTACGAACATGATTTTAATATCGACACATGGATAAAGAGAGAAATAACGTAAAAGTGGTCACTCTTTTGATTTTTACCCTTCTCTTTTAGTAACATTTCAACCAATATTTCATATTAAAATTAGTATGTAAAAAAAAAAAAAAAGTCTTATGGAGGACAATAATTTCATAAAAATTAGGAAGGAAAAGTAAAAATAAAACTTTAGTACCATCCTCATTAATCAAGTGACAACAGTCCACGTCTTAATTTGCTAAAGATAAAGGTAGAATGATTGTTTACCCGTAGTTTTCATCACAAGCACTTATTTATTTGCAACCGCCATGACTTTAATTATTGACATTCTCTCCACCAAATGTTCTATTACCATACCATGCACTGAATGAACATTTCTTATAGGACAATCATAAATTAACTATTTAATACAAATATTAAGTGGTCTTAATAATAATGAATTTATAAATTTCTCGTTCTTTACGGTAGATATTTAACAACCTATTAATTATAATAGATTGTTAACCATTTATGTATAGTTGAGTGAATAAGATATTAATTACCATCTCAATGATCAAAATATCAATCTTACCCACTCAATAATTGTCGAGCTTAAAAAAAAGAACAATTATATAATTTATCAAATCGTCATACAATATAAACTATATCTCTTCCTTAAGAATTTTTTATGTGAACCTAACAAAATAAGTCAAATTTAGAAGAAAAAAATGAAGAATATAAGTATAATATAAGTGGACGAGTTCGAAATTCAAATAATTCAAAGAACCAACTAATCATTGATCTAATCAAATCTAATCCCAACTTATGTCAGATAAGGAAAAATCTCTCTCCCTATGAGGTAAGTTGAATCTTACTCCCAAACTTCCAAATTTCCATACTATTTCTTTCCGACTTAAGCATTGTAATGTTTGTGACAATCACCTATTGATGTTTAGGTTTTTTCTTTTACAAGTGATGTTCTTCACCACTTCAAATAATTCACTGTTGGTGTCGCGTGAAAGTCATATATGTTTATTTTATCTGAATTTTAACGTCAACATTTTACATTTCTAAAATATGGGTTTGAAGTGCTTCATTAATAAAATCAATAGCCTGGCTATCATTTTTTGTTTGTCACACAAAAAAGTTGATCTCAAATGTAGATCTAAATAGGAAGGAATAAATTTGAATATATAACTCAATGTTAATTAGGGAAGCTAAAGTTTTAATCATTGAAATCATGCTCAAAGTTATACCATTATTTCAAAGATGAGACAAATAGGGAATAGTCTCTGTTTTATTATTATTATTATATGTCAATAAAATAATAATAATAACAATAAAGGCAAAGTGTGGCGTGTGGTAATAATTAAGAAACTATCAAAAAGTAAAATTTACTGTAGTTCGTAGGGCCATCGATTTCATTGATGAATTTCAACAAAGTAGAAAGTACTTTGATCATGGTCAAAATTTTACATGTGAGTCTAATCTCAAACTTTAGGTAAAAAAGGAAACGTTACTTTTGGTATGTTATTCCATTTCTCGAGTGATTTATGGTGAACGGAAGCCCTAGCGTTCGTGCAAACTTTATTATTTATTAATTATCAATTATAATCTATAGTTTTGACCTGCAACATTATATTATTCTTACCAAATTGACCTTGATTAAATCCATGGACGGTGGGTCAAAGACATTATCGCAATGGTTTCAACTTGATTAAGGAGGCCTTTTTTTTTCCTTTTTTTTTTTTTAATTACGAGAATTTTAATTATCATTGTAACGACAAATTGATGTGTCCAGCGGAGGGGGCTTAGATTTGATTTCCTTTTTCCTTTCTTATCCTTTGCCCCTATATGGCTTGCACGTGAGACTTCCACGCTGTAATACACATTAATTGAATTATAAAGTAATTATTTTGGCTTCATTTCATAAATATTTGGGATTTATTTTTTTATCTTTGAAAATTAAGTTTATAAATCATACAAATCTAAGAAATTGAGTTATAAAATTAGTGTTTATATAGAGTTTGGATTAGGAAGTACGTATTTGAGGTGTAGGGTTGTTTAATTAGAGTTACTTGATAAATAAACAAAAGAGACAAAGAGGGGGACGTGGAATTCTTTGATAAATGTATAAATTTGAATAGTGACCACTATTGAAGTTGATGGAGTTTTAACCATTTAACGTCTACTTATAAAGTTGGTGGAATAAACATCCCCTATATTTTTTTTTGTTATGTTATCCACTTTCTATCCATATTTTTTTTTTTAAAAAAAACAAAGTTTAGTTTTAAAAAAATTAGTTTTTACTTTTAGATTGTACTAAGATTTAAGTGTTTATTTAAGAAAAGCAATCGTGTTCTATAAATTGGAAAGAAGAAAACATAAATTTAAAAAATATAAAATTTAAGACAAAATTATTATCAAATATATATATATATATTTAGTTAAGATTAAGATTAGAAAAACTACTTTCACTCGTAAGTTTATACGCTAAATCTAAAAAAAAATATCATAATCATAAAAAAAATTACTATATTAGAATTTATTTGAAAATACTATTTTTTTTTAACAAAAGTGACAATTATAATTGAAAAAAATGAAAAATTAGAAGTAAAAAATTAAAAAACATAAAACTAAAAATAAAATAATTATTAAATCTACAAATTATAAAAGTATTAAGATAACTTGATGTGAAAGAATTTCTCGATCTCATAATAATCTAAGAATAAGAAATAGATCCAACATTGTTTCAGGTTCAATATTGAATACTATAAATCATATTAAAATATTTTATGCATTTGTCAGTCATGTAATTTAGATTAATTTATTTAATGACACAGAGTAAATAGATTGAATTGTTAGTCACTTTAGACTCGACAAGATAAATTTATATAGCTAAAAAATAAATTATCGTTTGACGATAATATCTACTAAAATAGAGTAGGACTCAACCCCATACTATTGTCGAAAATAAAAATAATATCCGAAATCAATATATTAAGAAATTGGGGTTTATAATAAACTTTGTGTTATAAAAAAGAAAAAAGCACTTCTCTTAGATCGAGAACAACGTTAATGGATTATTGCGAATATGAAATGTTGAAGAAAAGCATTTAATTAAATGAAGGATTTGTCGGGTTATTGTAATGAATGATGGTGGTATTGATTAAAGAGATACCCAATACCCATAAATAATTAGAATAAATAATAAATTAATAATTATATAAATAAGTGAAAAGAAAAGGGTAGGGCCTAAGGTTTAGGGGTAGGGAGCCATAGATGAAGACAGTACAAAAAAAGCTTATTGTAAAAATAGTATTTGTAATAATGTGTTGGTAATAGCCAAATAGCTGTGGTCTATAATAATAGGCAAAACCATGCATCTATCGTACAAAATAAAATTTACTAATTATCCTGTTTTTTCTTTAGTTTTAAAGTACACCTTGTTTTGTTTTGTTTTGTTTCTATAATTTCTACTTCAACGCCGCGCCCTTTTAACCCTATTATCACTTCCATTTTTAAATACCTTCCTATCGTGTCGATATGCATATATTTTCTCTTTTAAAGGAAACAAAAGCATAGAAATTGAAGGTTTGGCTTTAATTATGTTTTTATTGTACGCTGGACTTTAACGTGTAATTTCAAATTATGTTTTTATTGTACGGTGGACTTTGACATGTAATTTCACTTTATCAAACTTCTCAGTAACTTTTGTAGGTTTAAATTCTAACCAATGTTGATTTCTCTCATTTGTACCATGTTAGGGTCAACTTTTTAGCTAAAAGAGGTATGTTTTTGTATTCAGTTATTTGCTACTAGTGTTTTTCTGTTAAAAAGCAACTTTTCTTTTTTAAATATTTTTTTTTAAAAAAATGTCTCATCTTATTCGATAAATATTTTAGGCCCCGTTGGTTAACTATTTAGTTTTTTTTAAAAAAAAAAAAAAATTAAGTCTATTTCATCTACATTTTTTTAACCATGATTTACATTTTTTTAAAGTACAATAATTAAATTATTAGTTAAATTCAAAAAACAAAAATAACTTTTTGAAAGCTACATTTTTTAGTTCTCAAAAAGTGGCTTACTTTTTTAAATAATTGATGAAAAGTAAATAATAAAACAAAAAATTTGGAGATGGAAGTAGTATCACAAGCTTAATTAAATAATAATAATAAAATGATTATCAAACGAGACCTTAATTTTAATTTTTTTATTTTCAAAATTGCACTGCTGAGGATTTCATATGGGAAAAAAAAACACACAAGAAACCTTACAATGCTTATAGAATAAATAGACATCTTCTCTCGTTATCAATTGATTTTGAAATGAAATCTCAGGTTATCTAATGTACTTAAAAACACCATTTCAATCTATTGATTTATATGTTTGGTTATCTATATTTTAATAAGTTTTTAAAAATTACACCATATATATCTAAACATGAAATCTCATGTTATCTAATGTACTTAAACACTATTTAAACAAAAGTCTAGTTTGATAACTACCTAGTTTTTTTAAAAGTGTATATATATATATACACACACACACACAACGTTTTGCATTTTTCTTAACAACATTAAAAATCACAAAGACAAAATTTTAAAAACTATTTTTTTAGTTTTCAAAATTTGACTTAAATTTTTAAAACATTAGTAAAAAGTAGATTTGAAATTTGAGGTGATACGTTAATCAAAACATGAGTGTTCAATATATAGTCCTGGCAATCACAAAACCAACAAATAAAGTACCAACGACTAAATGAACAGATAACACTCAAAACTTCCATCCAATTTGGTGATATACCAACTTATGTCTGGGGGCAATGTGCCCTAAAAAGATAAATTCGTTAATATGAAAAGTCAAATGTTTATAACATTGTACTTATTTTTATTTGTAAAATCATGACACTTACAGTGACACACATGGAGCCTAACTTATGTTGATCACATAGACTCCCCTAGATGTGAGACTCTCTATCAGTAGAATTTAGGCACCTCCCAAGTCTATGAAGGAATAGAATTCTTTAACGGAAGTGCATGAACGCATGTGCCAATAAAATTAGTTTTGGAAAACCTGAAAAACAGAGAAAATACATAGACCATGCACAAGCTAAATATTGATTCTAAAACATGCTATTGGGGAATGAGAAGAATACTTCTTGAAGACCGTCTTCAACAAAATCCTTCTCCTTGCATCAATCTCATGAACAAACACAAACTCAAAACTTCTTCCAAATCTCATGAACAATCACAAACTCAAAGGACTGCCCTCATATATAGGAGTTTATAACTCACTCAGGATTAAGGTCGAGTTACCTATAATCATTTTATGAAATGTTAATCTCTTCAGTCAACGGTGTTATAAAGAGAGATTAATCATTTTGCGGTCCGATTTTATACAAATTATTTGTCTAGGATACCTCCATTCACATGAATGATTAGAATTAAATCGTTTGTAACACTTTACAACTTCTGTAACAATTACAAAGTGGGTCGTATTCGTAGTGTCACTATCATGAAGCACCCAACCTTATCCATGTATTATAGACCATTTAGGTTATTACTTGAAAATGATCCACCTGTATGTCTACCACACACTATTCGTGTTTTATAAAATAATCTTGGATCTTTCTTTAATTGATAATTGCATATATAAAATAATCAACTATAATTTCAAATAACTTATTATCTACGAGGCTTTATGACATACATCCTAACATGCCTAGATTCCCCCTGATGTGATACTCTCTCTTAGTAGAGCGTAGGGCACCTCCTAAGTCCGTGAATATTAGTGATGAGTCACTTAAGCTCTTCCTAAGTGCGAGACATCTTATCATCAATATTTTATCTTTTCACTGTCAAATAAAGACCGCTTCACTTGATAAAACTTAGGTTCCCCCTAAGTTCGAGAACTTCTTCTATGTTGATAATGATGCCTTAGATTCCATTAAGGATGAGAACTCCTTTTCATTTAAAATTATATTAGGATTCCCTAAGAATGAGAACTCCATATCAACCAACAATACCTCAGGTTTCCCTAAGGCTAAGAACTCTTCTCAAGATTTATATGGTCAATTTTTTTTTTTATTTATTTTTTTTAAAATTTTCCCCTTTATTTATATGGTCACTTGTCGTTTAAATTTATATGTTTTATTAATTAATTTATTGGAAAATTCTTTCATAATGAACACGCATTATTGCTAATTGGTAACGTTGATGACGATCATTACAATAATAATCACCATTTACTTCGTAGCATTGTAAATTTGTAAAAGGTAAGAAAAAGTTGGCCGTATCTTTGATTGAAATGATACAAAATTATTGCGTTTGTATAATGAAAAGTGGTCTTATTTCCTTCACCAAAGGATGTCAATTTGAGGCTAATTTAATATTAGGATGTTTTTGAAAAATGAATTAACTTATTTATAAATATAGCAAAATATATATATTTATTTATTTATTTATTGGTGTCTTGATATTGATAAATATTTCTCGATGTCTATCATTAATAAACAATGATATTTTTACTATATTTAAAAATATTTATAACAGTTTTGCCATTTAAAACAACCATCTTTTAAACTAATTTAACTCGGTTATTTTTTTTTCCGAATAACATTTTTTTATTTTAATTATTAATATGGGTGATTTCAATAGGCAATTTTCTTCTCCTTTACAATGTCTTTCACCAATAGAAAGTTCAAACATAACATGTGGAAATGTATAATATTCTTTGAAGCTCTTTCGTTGATATCAGTATCTGGGCAGAAAAAATGCACTTGATGTTTATATGATAACAACAATAAATTTGTAATTTAAAAAATATAGGGTCTACAAACAAATAACAATTACTTTGTTGTCAAAGTGAGAGACCTTCGGCCATTGGGCATATTTCCTGAGGTCCAATTTCACCTATCAATACTCTTTAAGTTTCTTTTGTCAACCATTTAATTTTTTTTTGTTTTTTAAAAATCTATTTCTTTTTCTCGTTACATGTTTTCACCTTTAGTATGCAAATGTGGATTATTAGTAAAATCTAAAAATAAAACAATTTTTTTTTATTACAAAACTTGCTTGTATATTTTGAAAACTCTACTAAAATGTAAATAGAACAAAGAGATCATCTAATAGTAGAAATAATGATAGTACTTTGTAAGTTTAATTTTCAAAAGCAAAAAACCAAGACTCTATTAATAGCCATTTGTTTATTGTTTTTATTAACATTTGGGATTTCAAAAAAATAAAAAGAAACTTTTAAAAACTACTTGTTCGATTTATTCGTTTCTTTTGAAATTTGACTTTTAATTCAAATGTTTCTTTAAGAGATATGAAAATTATATTATAGAAATAGTAAGTAAAAACATAAATTTTAAAAATACAAAACGAAAAGCAAAATAATCACTAAGAAGAGACTTAAACGATTATCAAACAAAACCTTAAATTTTTATTCCAACAAATATACATGTTTATGTATGATTTAATTGAATTATCAACAATAAGAAAACTCAAACCCTACTAAAAGCCACGGGATTGGTGGCTAAAATTATAGAGACATTAATTATGCAACAAATGACACAACATAATTGAAATAATACATGTTTTCAATTTTTTTTAATGAAATAATACATGTATTAATCAAAACCTAACCCAAAAAAAAAAAAAAAAAAAACACAAATATCTCATTATTAGATTACATCAAAACTCACTGTTCATTGCTAGATCTCATTAATGACGATTTGCCTCTATAAATAACTAGATCTCCTTTTGAAACACATAGAATGACACATTGGTTCTACTTCATTACAACTCTTGAAAAAAAACAAAATTTCTCGTCAGTAGTTTGACTCATAAATAATGTGATATTTTCATATAGATATTTAAAATTTTTTATTT
>NW_028326690.1:0-25576 GCF_027475165.1 Benincasa hispida
GGTTCCTTCAATTGGTATTAAAGCCAGGTTTTGGTCTCAATTTTCCAATTTTTCAGAACTAATTTTAGTGATTCATGGTGGGTTTTTGCATTCTATAAGTTGATGAATGTATGGAATGTTTGGTTTACAATTTTGGAAAATTATGAGATTGGATTTTAGTCTTTACAGCTGATAATTTTTATAAATTTGATTTGTAAGGGCCCGTGTTTTGGGCATAATTATCATTATAAAGTCTATATTTGTTGTTTGTTGAGTCGTTGGTGATTGTTCCAGTGGAAATCTGGAGAAAATGAGGCCAAAAAATGGAGGAATTTTGAAGGAGATCACAACTGTACAGTAGTGTTGCAAAACTACAATTAGGCGAATAGAGTGTTCTGTCCATAGCGTTGCAACACTAGGTCCAACATTGCGAGACGGAAAGAACAAATCGATTTGCATGCAGTTCAGTTCGTTGCTCGGTTGGTTCATGTTCGGTTCGGTTGGTTCGAGTGGTTCTTGGCCGGTTGGGTGCTGGGTAGTCCGGTTTGTGCAGTTCAAGACCCGTTCGCTTGTTTTGAACCGATTGATCATTATTGCTATAATAGATACTTATTTTTTGATTAAATTAATATAAATTTTATATTAATTTAATTAATAGTTTAGGAGTCCAATCCAGGTCCGATAATTGTTTTAAATTATGTATTTGATGTATGATTTATTTTAACTTTATATATGTCATAATGTATGCTAGTAAAATTCCCACCATAGGTTATGCATGATGGAAAACACAAGAATGAAATGGAAGCAAAACAAAATCAATAAGCACTATAATTACATTTAATTTGAGTTCTAAGGCATGCTATTTCAGAAATTCAAAAGAGGGTTTCAAGAAGAACATACCTTTGATGATTTCTCCCAAATCCAAACTGCTTTTCTTTCCAAATTAGCTCCAATACATTTATATATTTATACATAATAACAAGGCATTCAAATTTAATATAACAGTTATATTAAATAACAGAAACCCTAAACATGCATTCTATACATTATAACAAATTATAACATATACATAATGCATGTAACATGCTTTCTATGGTGGGTTTTTAAATCTAAATGTCATACAATATACACAAAAATGTTTAAATCTAAATACAACATACATCACATGCATAATTATTTAAATAATGCTGATATGGTTCAACTTTGGCATCCTAAGCAAGCAAAATAACTAAATTATTACATAACCGGTCCAAAACCAGCTTCAAAATGGTGTAGAATAGCTCGAACTGACCCAAATAGGACCTGAACTGCTAAAACCAGACCTCCAAGACATCAAATGGGTGGAACCAATCCAAAGATGGTTGAATCAGACCAGATTGGGGCTGAACCAGACTAGAGCTGAAGAAAACCGGTCGAACCGACCCTTCTCGATCGTTCTTGCTCAGTCAAACTGGTTTAGACTTGCTACACGAACAAAAACTTGCTCCTCACTCAAAATCTCACTAGCTTGCTCGAAATCTCGCTCCTTGATGGCTGGTTGAAGGAAAACTCGATGGAGATCTCATTAGAACTCGAAATCTCGCTCGAAGCTTGAAATCTCGCTCGAAAGCTTGAAATCTCGTTGGCTCGCTTGAAATCTCGCTCGACGCTCGATCAAAATCTCGCTCGAACTAAAAATCTCACTTGAACTTGATAAAAAAACTCGCTGCTTGATCCACACTCGAATATGAGCATCGAGTTTTGAGCAGATGCTGAAAAACTGGTTCCTGCTACTCGACCTTCTTCACTTCTTTCTTCAATTATAGCTTAATTTCAACTCTATTGACTCTAAAGAAATTACAGACTCTTGAGCACACATATAAGCTCAACAAACAAGAGCCAATTATAAATTTAACTTGGAAATCAAAGAGAAATCTAATGCCAAAGTTGAAAAACTTCCATATTAGTTTATAAACATGCAATATCAGAAATTCACCCATCAAAACTCAAATTAACGTTAATTGAGTGCTTAAATCACACTCTGATACCAATTGATGGAAAACATAAGCATGCAACGGAAGAAAGACAAAATCAATAAGTACTCTAATTACATTTAATTTGAATTATAAAGCATGCTATTTCAGAAATTCAAAAGAGGGTTTCAAGAAGAACATACCTTTGATGATTTTTCCCCAAATCCAAGCCGTTTTTCACTCAAAACCAGCTCCACAACGACAGTGAACCATCAAGAGATCTTCTCTACTATTCCCAGCCTTGTATTTGAGTGGTGGAACTCGAATTTGAGTGAATTTGGCGAAGGATAATGAGGGTTCTTGTGAGGAAGAAGATGAAGTAGCAGAAACTCCTTTCAGCTACAGCACCCCTCTTTTTTCTTCTTCAAATTTGTGAGTTTTATATTTTTTTCAGTATGCAAGCATTCTTCAGCCATCAAATGGCTAGTACCTACTTCAATTAAAGGTGGGATTTGTGTATGCTTGTAGGAAGAACACCTCCTACTTGCGGTGTTTGTGGGCAAAACCCATATAACCAAAATTTCCAATTTTCCATTTCAAAAATCAATTTAATTAAAAAATGAATAAAAAATTGATTTAATTAATTCATAATTAATCAAATATCAAAATTCAATTTCTTAAATTGAATTTAAAATTGGAAATTAATTTGAATTTTAATTAATTAAATATATTTAATTAATCAATTAATTTAATATCAAATTAATCACAAATTAAAATTCAAACATGAATACCATTCATGTAACTAATATTTAAATTGATATTTAAATATTATGAACTCTCCAATTTCGTTTAATTTCAATAAATTAAACGTTAAATAATTATAAAAAATATAATTTGTACAAACCCTAATTTGAATTTGAACTTATCCAAATTCAAACCCTAATTTCAATTTGAACACTTTAAATTGATATCATTCAAAATTCACTCAATTTAATAATTCAAGGTGTTCATATTTTATGAGCTAGTAGAGGGACCTTATGGACCTACAGATCATGAGCTCCAACGATTAAGATTAATTGATTAAAACTCTTTAAACCAAATTAATCAGTATTCGTTAACTATCAAGTCACACCATTATAGCTCGATAGTTGCACTCTCCTCACTGTAGATATATTTGTGTCCACATGATTTAACCATAACTAGTAAATCGACTCTTCACATGTTGTTCACAATAACGGTTGAGTTAATATGTTATTTCACCCCCGATATTATGCCTTGTTTCTTAAGTTCCTACTGATTCTCTAATGAACAATTGGTTTATGATCTAATCACTAAACCGGATCCCTCTCAGGCCAGTGAGAGGGTGGGGCCCCTTGTTCAAGACTTGGATTTAGTACTTAATAGAACAACCTTTGTCCTATCCCTAAATCAGGTAGCGTGAATTACGTCTTGCACCCTATGTCCTCAGCTATCAACCCGGTTTTACCCCTAAAATGGGAGGCTTACTGAGCTGGCGCTATTGAGCCAACCCTCACCCATGAAAATCTAAGGATAATCTCGAATAAATAGAAGTTCATAGTTAGTTCAAAATTAAGATCGAGTTACCTAGGTCATCTAAGCGAAATAGTCAGTCTTAAACAGTAAACAGTGTTATAAAGTAGGAGTGACTTATTTCTTGGTCCGATCTTATGCAAACTCATTGTGTAGGATGCCTCTACTCCTCATGTCAATACATGAACGAATCTGGATCATTTAGTTTGTAATATTTTTACAACAACTTGTAACAGCTACATAGTAGGCTGCATCCAATAGTGTTACCAGAATAAAGTATCCAACCTTAATCATATACTATAGACCATTTTGGCTGTTTACTTGAACTTTGATCCATCTTTATGTCTTTACATAAGTTCAGGTATTCATATAATAGCCATGGATCTTAGTTTATCGGATTTAGACTTTATGAATGCAATTAATAGATTCAATACTTTTATTGAAGAAATGTTGAATAACATCTTTATTGATAATAAAATATGTTTAATTTTTACAAACTGCGAATTTTAGGATATAAAACCCAACAATACTCCCACTTGGACTAAAACTCCAGTGGATCAATATATATAAATATATATAATGTTAAGTTACATTGAGAGAACATAAAGTATAAATACAATAAACTAGGGCATTAGATACCCATAAATTCTCCCAGTTGCCCCAGTGATAAATATCTTGTAGACCTAGTCCTACTAGGTGACCCTCGAACACTTTAGCCGAGAGGGCCTTTATAAATGAATAGCCGAGAGGGCCTCGAACACTTTAGCCGAGAGGGCCCTGATGAGATGGTACTTCTGCTCGATGTGCTTTCCTCGTTTATAGTTTCAAGGTTCCTTTTAATTTGCAACTGCCCCACTGTTGTCACAATAGAGGGTGATTGCATATTAGGAACAACTTCCAAAATAGTCAGGAACTTTCTGAGCCATACTACTTCTTTTACTACTTCACTTGCAGCTACATACTCAGCTTCCATTGTGGAGTCAGCAATATAACTCTACTTGATGCTTCTCTACACAACTCTTCCTCCATTCAGAGTGAATACTGACCCCGAAGTTGATTTCCTAGAATCAATATCAGTTTGGAAGTCAGAATCAGTGTATCCAGTAAGGATCAGATCCTCAGCACTATACACGAGCATATAATCTTTCGTTCTCCAAAGATATTTGAGAATGTTCTTAACGATAGTCCAATGATCATATCCAGGATTGGACTGAAATCTGCTGACTATTCCAACTGCATAGCATATATCGAGACGAGTACACAATATTGCATACATTAAACTCCCTACTACTGATGCATATGAAATTCGTTTCATATCCTTAACCTCTTGGGGTGTCTTAGGACTTTGTTCCTTAGACAGATAAATTCCATGTCTGAAAGACAACGTTCCTTTCTTGGCATTTTGCATTTTATATCTAGACAATATTTTGTCTATATAAGATGCTTGAGATAGTGCTAAAATTCTGTTCTTGTGGTTCCAAACTATTTTTATCCTAAGAACATATTGTGCTTCTCCCAAATCTTTCATTTGGAATTGTGTAGCCAACCATCTCTTAACATTAGCTAGAAATTCTACTTCATTTCCTATGAGTAGAATATCATCAACATACAACACCAGAAAAGCGATAGTTTTGTTAATGATTTTCTTGTAAACATAAGGTTCGTCAACATTTTGTTCAAAGCTATAAGATTTGATCACAGTGTCAAATCTCATATTCCAGGATCTAGGTGCTTGTTTCAATCCATAAATGGATCGATTAAGTTTGCAAACCTTTTTCTTTTGACCCTATTCAATAAACCCTTCTGGTTGAGACATATAAATACTCTCTTCAAGATAGCCATTCAGAAAGGCTATATTGACATCCATTTGCCCTATTTCATATCATAAAATTTAGCTATGGACAAGAGTATTCTAATTGACTTTATCATGGCAACCGGAGAGAAGGTTTCTTTATAGTCTACCCCATCTCTTTGGGTAAACACTTTTGCCACTAGTTTTGCTTTGTAGGTCTGTACCTTACCAGCTTGGTCTCATTTCTCTTGTAGATCCATTTGCAACCGATGGATTCTCTAAGCCATCATCTGGTATGATGACTTGAGTTTTAGTTAAACCCATATACCGGTCAGGCTGTTATACAACCCTCCCACTACGATGAGGCATTCTCAACTCTTGGGAATGATGTGAAATATCAGTTTCATCAGCAACTTTTGTTGATAGACCTGCTCTGTCAACAACTCTTGTTGATGCATTTGTCGTTTCTCTGGACATTTCTTCTATTACTAGCTTACTGTGAGGTCGATGATTATTTACGTGGTTTTCCTCTAGGAAGGTTGCATTTGTCGATACAAATACCTTGTCTTCCTAAGATTGTAAAAGAAACCACCTTTCGGTATTTTAGGTAGCCTACAAATAGGCATACTTTTGAATGACATACCAACTTTTTAGGATTTTGCACCAACACATGTGTTGGGCAACCCCGAATTCTAAAGTTACATAAATTTCCTTTGCGTCCTCTCCAGAGCTCGTAAGGTGTTTCAAAAACACTTTTCGATAGAATCATGTTCAAAATATACACTGCAGTTTCAATTGCATGTCCTCAAAAAGAATTTGGTAACTGAGCATAACTCATCATGAAATGAACCATATCCAACAAGGTTCTGTTTCTTCTTTCTGCCACACCATTTTGCTGAGGAGTGTCAGGGGCTGTGAGTTGAGACTGGATTCCATGTTCTATCAAATAGTTTTGGAATTCCAAGTCCATATACTCACCACCTCGATCTAATCGAAGTGTTTTAAGCTTTTTATCTAATTGGTTTTCAACCTCAACCTTATACTCTTTGAACTTTTCAAATGTTTTGGAATTTTGATGTATTAGGTAAATATGCCCATACCTAGAATAGTCATCAATGAAGCTAATGTAATATTCATACCCTCCTTTAGCTCTAACATTCATAAGACCACAAAGGTCTGAATGTACGAGTTCTAAGGGTTCTTTGGCTTTAAGACCTTTTCCAGAAAAGATTTTTTAGTCATTTTACCCTCAAGACAGGATTCACAAGGCGATAATGAGCTATCTTCTAACTTAATTAGATGACCGTTCTTAACCAATCTCTCAAGCCTGTTGAGATTTATGTGACCCAATCACAAGCCTGTTGAGATTTATGTGACCCAGTCTCAAGTGCCAAAGATAGGCATTTGGAGAAACTTTCCTTTTCTTATGAGTTTCAGCTGTTTTAAATATCTCTATGTTTAAAACGGCCTTTACCTCAGTCGATTTTAACAAATACAAGTTATTTTTCTAATTTTGCAGAATAAATTCTGAAGTTCTTTGAAGTAATAAACACTTCATCATTTTCGAAAGAAACTTTATGATTTTGTTCCAGCAAACAAGAGACAGATATCAGATTCCTTTTCATAGAAGGAATGTAATAAATATTTTTAAACAAAATGTATCTATCTCCTATAAATAACTTCATATCTCTCACTGCTTTAGCTGAAACAACCTCCCCGATCCCTACCTTAAAGATTGTTTCACCTTCTATCAACTATCTCTAGGAACTTGTTTCTTGTGAGAAAATACAAACATGATTAGCAGCACCTGAATCAATTATCCAGGTTTTATTCTTTTCTACTAAACATGCTCCGATAACAAGTAAATCATATTTATCTTGTTATTCGAATTTTGCATTCTCATCTATATCGTTCAAAACTTTATATCAGTTGGGAGATAGAGGACAATCCTCTGTTAAAACTCTTTTGAAGTTATCAACTGCTAGTAATTTGTTTGTTGATTCGATTTCACCGTTAACTAATTCAGAAGTGAGTATTCTAGAAGAATTCGACATGTTGAAAAATTTAAATAAATTCTAATTAGCAAATTGCAACTATATCCAAAATCAAAGTTTTAGCAAAACAAGTAATAATGTACCCATAACCATTATTTATTTGCAACGATACTATAGTGAGTCAGAATACGTGCTACCGAGGGGTTGTCAGATACTCCTTCACTAAAGCAAACAATTTTGACCAAACACTATCTCTAGAATTACTCTTATTCTTATTGTCGTTTAGTTACCGTTTTTGGTTAGAAATTACTAACACTTTAGTAATTCTATGAGTGTATCCCTCTGTTTTCAGACGTCAGAGGTCGGCTCCAAGTATGCTACCAAAATGGAGAGTCAAGGTTGGGAATGGACCTAAGAAATCCTATCCATTTCTTGAACTTAGAATAGCATTGCAATGCTCATTCGCGCGCGCCCCTTCTCTTCCATCAAATGTCATAGCCTTGCAATGCTCTAGAGAGGCATTGCAACGCTGAGCATTCTATCCTCGAGCGTTGGGCTAAAGCTTTACGATGCATTGATGAAAATCCAGAGCTCAGCGTCGCAATGCTGTGCCCACTGCTAGAAACTTGCTACTCGATGCTCGACGACTCGATACTTGACCCTCGTTCACTTGGTAGTGTTTTTGTGGTTACTCGACAACCTCTTACTCCATGGTACTCGATGGTGCCCGATGGTTGCCTCAAATTTGGTGGAACTCGATGGCTTTTTGATCTTTTCAGCTCCTTTGATGCCCGGATGTTCAAATTGATTCCAAATTGCTTCAAATTAATCCCGTTCTTCACCAAATGATTAATTCTACCTCTTGATTACTCGATACCTACAAAATAGGAAAATAACCACATAAAATCCACTAACGTGCCCGAATTAAGCTAGGAATATCAGCTCTTTTTAAGAGCTAACAATAACCTGAATCTTGAGTGAGTTGTGAACTCCTGCCTATGAAGGCGGTCCTTTGATTTGTATGGGTGAGAGTGGCCAGATCGCCGACTCAACAAGCCTACCATTTTGGGGATTCGTCTGATTAGGGTTCTAGAAACACAACTACAAAAGATGGAATTCACTCCTTCCCTGAGGCAGGGGTAAGAAGATAAATTGCTCCCTTAAGGGCTGATTCCGGATTTTGAACAATGTGGCGCTACATGCTCTCCTAGCCTGAGAGGGGTTTAGTTATAGCTGGACTATGATCTATTGTTCATTAGAGGGATAAATGGTATTTAAGGAGTTAGATGTAACTACAGGGGTAAAACGATAATTTGGCCTAGCTGTACTTATAACAATTTATGAAGGGTCATTGTACTGTTGATTGGTTATGTCCAATGGACACAAAAAAATATCTTTAGTGCGAAGAGTGCAACTGTCGGTCTTTAGTGGAGTGCCTGATAGTTAATGGACGATGAATAATTTAATTAAAGAGTTTAATTAATTATTCATGTACTGTAGAAGCTTCAAGCTACAGTTCCATGAGGTCCCCTTGGTAGCTCAATAGGATTAATTGAGAATAAGTTTTTGGATTAATTTGAATTGTTCAAATTAATAGAGGGATTTAATTATATATAATATAATTAAGTTGTTTCAATTATATATGATATAATTGTTATAATATGTTTGATACATTATAGTTTAATGAGAGGAAATAAATATTTGAATGAGATTCAAATATAGTTTCTATGAATTGGATTCATAGTTGTTAAATTTAATATAAATATGATTTATATTAATTGCCATATACAAGTGAAAAGAAACAATAGTTTATATTGTATGTGATACAATATTAAAACTATAGGTTATATGTTATATCTAATATAATATATAATTTCACATATATATATATATATATATATATATATATATATATATATATATTAATATGATATGTTAGTTATCAGATTTATATTTATATTAATTATTATTTTGATAATAAGGGAGGGAGTTACAACTCCCTCCCCCTTCTTTTCTCTCCACTCACGTAAATGGGTGGTGGTTATATTTGGCAAGTAGAAAAGAAATTTTTGTTCCTCATCTTGGCAAGTTAATCGTTTTTGATATAAGAGAGAAAAGACAGAATTGTTCTGTGTGAGTGAATTGAATTTTTTGGTGAATATTTTCAATTTCTTCTTTCTCTTTACAAAATTCCCTCAAATTCAAAATAAACGAGCCCACCACTCTTGGGTTCTCACCTTGAGAATACTGAGGAAACCTTCGTGGTCGTGTTCGAACTTGTTCAAGTTTTTTCTTGGAGAAAATCTTCAAGTGGTTCGTGTTTTGTTCGAGGGAAAACTTGAAGAAAAGTCTTCATAGGTGAGGTTTCTAAAAACCCTTTCATTAGCATGCTGTAATTTATAAATGAATGGATATCTTGTTTCTTGTTTACTGTAAAATTTATATTCAATGAAAAATGGTTTTTGGTCGATTTTGCTTCCGCTCAAGGTTTTCTTCTCTTAGAGTTCCTTCAATTGGTATTAGAGTTAGGTTATAGGTTGTTGATTCCAAATTCCATTCTTTTATTGAATCATACAGTAATGGTGGGTTTTATAATCTGTATTCTGTTCCATGTGATGAATGATTATGAATGTGGGTTTTGTTGATGGATGTTTCGGGATAGAACTCTCTGTTTTAAGGCTTTCTTTGTTTACAAATTTTGGTTTGTAAAGGCCTTTGCATTTTTGGACATTAATCTTGCTATAGAGTCTGTAATTCAATAGTTTGAGTCGCTCGTGCTGTTCCCGGGAAGCTTCAAAGAGGAGTTGCAGAGCACTATTCGATGGAGAAGATGAAGTAGTTCTACAAGATCGTGTACACTCAGCTACACGATCGTGTAGTTTTTGCTGAGCAATCTTGTAGCTTTTGCTACATGATCATGTAGGATTTGCTAAACAACCGTGTAGCATTTGCTAGACGATCATGTAGCTAATGCTACAATATTGTGTAGACTTTGCTACAAGATCGCACAATCAATTGCTACACGATCACTGCAAGATGGTTCATTGAAGGTCAGTTTGGTTTGAGCGGTTCAACGCCTGGTTCACCTGTTTCGAACCGGATGACTCAAGCTTTTTTAATAGATAGCCTTTTATTTTTTTCTTTTAAAGGTCTTATGCAAGTCCATCAACTGTTAGTGTAAATGTACATGCGATGTATGTTTTATATTATATGTCATATAGTTTTAAAACCCACCATATGTTATGCATTTATATTCATGCATCATTTTATATTATAAGTGCTATAATATATGAATATGCATGATTTAAATTAAATAAAGCATGCTCATGCATCATATAGTATAGATGTTATAGTATATGTATGCATGCATTATAGCATATCCATGCATCATTTATATTATAATGGTTATAATATATGGGTGGATGAATGTATGGAAAGTATGCTATAGCATGATTCATTACTCAGTTATGTAATTGTTATATATTAGTAATGAATGAAGATTGCATGAAACATGACATTACCTTAGGTTAATTTATAAATGTTATAATTAACTGAAGTATGTCACGCATGCAATGGTTGTTTTTAATTGTTTCATTTATTTATAATTGTTATAACTAAATGAAATTAGAATTCAAATTAATAATTAAGAGTTGCATGCAAACCTTAGGCTATAATCATTTTTTAAAATTGGTTTAAAATATGATTGAGATAGACCTAAGATCACATTTCTAATGAGATTAGAAATCTAAGTTTAATCTTTTAATCGGTTTAATAGGATTAAATTGATTCTTAATAAAAGATTAAATATGTAACAAATGTATCTATAAGGGATCTTTTGGCTAAGACGGGTTCTGTCAAGGCTGGGGTACTTAAGTTGATGGAAACATCGCATCCCTACTTGGGAACCTACTTGGAAAGGTGAATTAGATAGATTTGTTACATGCATGGAAATTTGATCAAAGTCTACTAAAGAGTTTAATGAAAATTCGATAAAAATAATAATCAAAGAAAAGAGTTGTTTTTGAGCAAATTAAACAAACAATTAGATAAAATTAGTAGTAAGATTTTTCCTAAGTTAATTAACCCTAGGTAGAACACTCAGTGGGATGAAAATGGGTATATGATACTTCATTTTAGCCTCTACACGTTTCTCCCTATAAGTTCACACCGTAAGATCTACATTCGGCTTGATGCACCATGGGTGTCCCCCTATGGGTGGCATTTAAGTAGGTCAATAATAAGGTGAATAGAGAGAGTGTTTATAGTAAGTGGGAGCGGGACGTGTGACAACACATCCCTCAGTCTCTCCCATTAGGTTGAATAAAGTTTCATGCATCGCCTCGTGGCATCGTGGGTGTCCCCCTAAAGGATGGCTGTATTGCATGATACTTTATTTGATCTACAAAAATAGATAGGGTTGCTTTAGTTTCATATCCCAATCGGTTTTTGTCTACGGTTGGCTCATTGGGGCAAAACTCTAGAACCTAAAATGAAGGGTTACACTTACACAGAATTTTTAAGGATGTTAACAAATTCTGGACCGAACAATGGTGACTGTTATTTACCATAAGGTGTTGTTTCTATCTAATGGTTGAAAATGTCTCATTTTAGTGAAGGGGCACTTGATCACCCTACAGTGACTTTTGTCCTGCCTCATTGAAACATGATTGCAAAATAGATGTAACTTAGGGTACATTAGACTATTTTGCTAAAATTTGATTGGTTTTCTTAAGTGGTTTAATACAAGTAGACTAAAATAGTTTGTTCTTTTTAGCAAATTCTTTAGAGGGCTACCGCTACTTTAAGTTTACTAATCGTAGATAAGTTAATTGGAGAAAATTATGCTAGTCGAAAAAACACAATCAATACTATACTGATCATCGATGATCTTTTCTTTGTCTCAATGGAGGATCGTCCTCCCATTCCAGCTGCCAATGCTCTTCGAAATGTTCGGGAAGTATATGAGCATTAGGCATGGGAAAATGAAAAGGCTAGAATGTACATCTTGGCAAGCCTTAATGAAGTCTTGGCCAAGAAACATGAGCCCATGCTCACAGCTTGTGAGATCATGGTGTCCCTGAGGGGAATGTTCAGATAATCGTCTGCACAGTTCAGACATGACGCTCTGAAACACATCTTCAATGCCCGTATGCAAGAAGGGGCATCTGATTGAGAACATGTTCTCAACATGATGGTCCAATTTAACGTGGCGAAGATGAATGGGTCGAGCATCGATGAAGCCAGTTAGGTTAGCATCATATTGGAATCTTTACCTGAAAGTTTCCTGCATTTATGTAGCAATGCTGTTTCGAACAGAATTGACTACAACCTGACCACTCTGCTCAATGAGCTATAGATCTTTCACTCCTTGTTGAAAAGCAAGAAGCAGAAGAGTGAAATAAATGTTGCTTCATCTTCTAAAAAGTTCCATAAAGATTCGACCTCTGGAACTAAGTCTGTACCTTCTTCATCCGGCACCAAAATGTGGAAGAAGAAAAAGGGTGGAGAGGGGAAGGCTAACCCCATAGTTGTTGCTCTTAGGGGTAGAAAACGTATCAAGGCTGACAAAGGAAAATGTTTCTATTGCAACCAATATGGTCATTGGAAAAGGAACTTCCCCAAATATTTGGCAAAAAAAAAAAGAAGACCAAACAACGTAGCTTGTATTGGAAACTTGTTTAGTGGAGAATGATGATTCTGCCTGGATTATTGACTCTAAGGCCACTAACCATGTTTGTTCTTCATTTAGGGAATTAGTTCGTGGCGGCAACTAGATGCTGGTTAGATGATGATGCAAGTTGGAACCGAGCACGTTGTCTCAGCTATGGAAGTGGGAGGTCTCCGGTTGACTTTACAGAATAGATTTCTTGTTTTAAAAGATGTAAATGTGGTTCCTGATTTAAAAAGGAATTAGTTTCTGTAAAGTGTTTGCTTGAACAGTGTTATAATATCAACTTTCTTTCTAATAAAGTGTTTATTTGTAAGAATGGTGTCGATATTTGTTCCGCAAAACTGGAAAATAATCTTTATGTTTTAAGACTGTTAGCAACAAATGCCCTCCATAACACTGAGTTGTTTAAAACTGCAGTAACTCAACATAAAAGACTTAAAATTTCTCCTAAAGAAAATACCCAACTTTGACATCGAAGACTAGGACACATCAATCTCAATAGGATTGAAAAGTTGGTGAAGAATGCTTCTAAGCGAGTTAGAAGAAAATTCTTTACCTATGTGTGAGTCATGCCTTGAATGCAAAATGACTAAGAGACCTTTTATTGGAAAAGGTCATAGGGCCAAAGAACCTTTAGAACTAATACATTCAGACCTCTATGGTTCGATGAATGTAAAAGCTAAGGGAGGTTATGAATATTTCATCACTTTTATTGATGATTATTCAAGATATGGTTACGTTTACTTATTGAACATAAGTCTAAATCTTTTGAAAAATTCAAAGAATTTAAGGCTAAAGTTGAAAATGCATTAAACAGAACGATTGAAACATTTCGATCTGATCGAGGTGGAGAATTTATGGATTTAACTTTCTAGGACTATGTAATTGAACATGGAATAGTATCCTAACTCCCAACACCTAGTACACCTAAGCAAAATGGTATATCAGAAAGGAGAAATCAAACCTTATTGGATATGGTTCGGTCTACGATGAGTTATGCTTTCTTACCTGACTCGTTTTGGGGTTGTGTAGGAGAGACTACAATGTACATCCTAAATTGCGTTCCTTCCAAGAGTGTTGCCAGAACACCTTTAGAGTTATGGAATGGTCATAAAGCTAGTTTACGTCATTTCAAAATCTAAGGTTGCCCAACACATGTGCTTGAGGCTAATCCTAAGAAATTGAAACCACGTTCAAGATTATGCCTATTTGTAGGCTACCCAAAGGAATGAGAGATGGTTACTTCTTTGATCCTAAAGAAAATAAAGTATTTGTATCGACAAATGCTAATTTTCTTGAAGAAGACTACATAAGGGAGCACAGGCCCATAAGTAAGATTGTGTTGAATGGGATTTCCAAAGAAACTACTGAATCTTCAACAAGAGTTGTTGAAGAACCTAGTACCTTAACAAGAGTTGTTGAAGAGGATCATCTAGTAGGTCAAATCCACCTCAAATGTTGAGGGAACCTCGATGTAGTGGGAGGGTTGCGAACCCACCTATTCGCTATATGGGTTTAACAGAAATCTTGGCTATGGTAGCTGATGACGAAGTTGAGGATCCATTGTTTTACAAGAAGAAAATGGAGGATATTAATAAAGATGTATGGATCAAAACGATGGATCTTGAAATGGAGTCTATGTACTTTAATTTTGTATGAGATCTTGTAGATCAACCTGATAGGGTTAAACCTATAGGTTGTAAATGGATCTATAAGAGGAAACGGGGTGCTGATGGGAAGGCGCAAACCTTAAAGGCTAGACTGGTGGCAAAGGGTTATACCCAGGTTGAGGGAGTTGACTATGAGTAGACTTTCTCGCCTGTTGCCATGCTTAAGTCTATCCGAATCCTCCTATCCATTGCCTCATATTATAACTATGAGATTTGGATAATGTATGTCAAGACTGCTTTTGTGAATGACAGTCTTGAGAAGACTGTTTACATGGTGCAACCCGAGGGATTCATAACCCAAGGTCAAGAGCAAAAGGTTTGCAAGCTTAGTCGGTCCATTTATGGACTGAAGCAAGCTTTTCGATCTTGGAACATAAGGTTTGATACTACGATCAAATCTTATGGCTTTGATCAAAACATTAACGAGTCTTGTGGCTACAAGAAGATCATCAACAATTCATTAGTTTTTCTAGTGTTATATGTAGATGATATCCTACTTATTAGGAATGATGTAGGTTTACTGATTGCATTTAAGAACTGGCTAACGACCCAATTCCAAATGAAAGATTTGGGAGAGTCTCAGTTTGTTCTGGGCATTTAGATCTTTAGAGATCGAAAGAACAAAATGCTAGCTCTATCTCAGGCATCGTATATTGACAAGATGCTTGTCAAATATTCGATTCAAAACTCCAAGAGAGGCTTATTTCCTTTCAGGCACGAAGTTTCATTGTCTAAGGAACAGTGCCCTAAGACATCTCAAGTGGTTAAGAAGGTGAGACGGATCCCCTATGCATCTGTTGTAGGCAGCTTAATGTATGCGATGTTATGTATTGGACCTGACATTTGCTATGCGGTGGGGATAGTCAGTAAATATTGGACCGCAGTTAAAAATATCCTCAAGTATCTATGGAGAACGAGAGACTACATGCTTATATAAGTTCTAAGGATTTGATCTTTACAGGATACATGGACTCTGATTTTCAGACTGATAAGGATTCTAGGAAATCCACATCAGAACTTGATAACTTGTAGAAATACAAGTTATTTTGGTTCTTAAGTTGAAATAATAAATGATAAATTCTCCTTATTTTTAGGAAAAATGCATGGAATTACTCAAACATTAGGAAACTCATGCAAAAGAATGTTTATTACTAAAATACTGCGGTATTAACGCATTATATTGCAGGATTTCAACAAGAGGCTAACACATGATTACGAAGTGTCGCAGGCAAAGTTCTAACGCATGGGCCATGCGTCGGAGGGATTCAATGCAAGGAAGATTCACTGATTCAGGCTGTTTGTGTTAAATCACCACTTGTAAGCATCGGCACCTGCAGCAGGCGGCATCTGAAAAGCTTCTGAGTGTTAGGCGGCTGACCAAGGCATGGACTTTAATGCTGCCCATCATCAAGCTGGAGATGACCAATGCCTATAAATAGAAGAAATCCCTCTAGAGTTTGGAGTTCAGAAAATTTCAAGTTCTTACTTTCAGTATTAGCTTAGTCGTAGTATTAGATCTTTAGAGCTGTGCTGTGGTACCAAGAAGAGCAGAAGGGAAAAGAACCACCATCACCGCCGATCAAGGAGCGGAGGAAGCCAAGCTTGAGAGAGACACTTCGTCCAATTCTTATACAAGTAATTGTACACAACTAGAATTGAGCCAAACAGGATAAGAGATTGTACTTTGCGGCTTGACTCATTTCCTTTCATCTCATTTATCACCTTCATTCTTTCATCTGATTAAGTATTGCTTTTGTAAAGACAATCCGCTTCTTTATAAATTCATATATTTAATCCATCACACTTAGCGATTGTTTATTTATTGTTTATGTTGGATGCATCTATACTTCATGAAAAATTTCATTTCAAACGCTTAAACCAACTTGATCAATTGGTAAAAGCATCTTTAGCTTAGACTATTCGAGAGAATAAATAAGCCAACATCAAGTAGAATGCCTAGTACATCTAGAGATAGACTTACTAATGTTTATTGCATCATGTGTTTGACGCATGCATCCTAGAGATAAGTTTTGTATATTATTCGCATTGAGAAATGTTGAATAGAGTCTAACGCATAAACAAAGATAAACAAATCATCTCATTCACACATTCTAGTTTGTGTACACTCAACTTAAATCGACGCATACCACTTGCATCAAATCCATTTCCACATGACCCATCATTCTCTACTTAACTCTTTTGTATCTTCTTGCACACACACAACACCTTAGTGTAAATAACACATTTCTTCATACATTTTAGGAAATCCCTACAACAATTACAATGCAAGGTCTGTGTTAGCTTAATCTGAATCCCTGAGTTCGACCCTGGACTTACTAGGAACCTATATTTGATTTATACTCTGATCTGATTTAGGAAAACTTGAAAGTCAATAGAGAAGTGTCACATGTTCTGTTGCACATCTCTAACGCATCAACGCGTTACAAATACAACAACGCATCAAAGTACCAGCACATCATTCATACTTATTTTTCCAAATTATTTTATACAATACACTCCTAGCTCGAATCACGATAGCAACGAACAAATTTTTAGCGCTGTTGCCGGGGATTTAGTATCAAAACTAACTGGAAATTTTGCTTGTATCTTTTGTTGGAACACTTCAGCCGAGGGAGTATTACGAGCTAAGCCTAAGCTTGTGAACGTTTGTGAGTAGGGAGAGCACTCCTGAACTTATATACAACCCCGAAGTTTAAAGGACCTTCCGATGAAGAAATCGATTTAATCGTCGTTGAAGGTTAAGGCAACAACTTCTCAGACAACAAAAAAGGCAACAAGAAATGGCGAACAAATTGGCAAATTAGAACTTAGCTCAACAACTAGCTCACAGTACGCATAATCCGATCCTAATGGCAAACAGTAGTACGCATCCTATTTAGGAGTATGCGTCTCCTGTATTGTATGATTTCTCACTAGGAATCATATACCCTATGCCAGATGGGACAAGATTCGAAATGAAATATATGATGCTTTAAATGCTCAAAACTGCTGGACAATTTGGGGGTGGTCGTAGAGAAGATCCTCACGCCCACATGAAATGTTTCCTAGAAACGTGTAACTTCTTTGTGATTCCTGGAATCACCCCAGAAGCAATCAGGCTATCTTTGTTCCCCTATTCTTTGCGTGATGACGCAAAGCAATGGGTAAGCTCACTGGAGCCTGTTGAGATCACAACCTGGGAGAAGTTGGAGGAGAAATTCATGCAAAAATACTTCCCACTTACCACCAATGCAAAGAGGCATCGAGAGATCATGAATTTCGAGCAAGAAGAAGCTGAAACCTTAAGCGCCGCATGGGAGCATTTTAAGGGAACAAAAATTTCCCGAACCATGGATTACCACTAACCATCCAGATGGAGACTTTTTATGGTGGATTGAATAAAGCATCGCAGATGGTAGCCGATGCAGCTGCAGCTGGTGGAATTATGGATAAATATTATACTAAAGCTAAGGAGATATTAGACCGCATTGCTAAGCACAACATAGAATGGGTGGACGATACGTATGATGCAAGAGCTGACAAGAAGAGGAGATCTCAGAATGTTAATTCTATCGATTCCAACGCAACAGCCACACTCTCTGCATAAGTGGCTACTATGACCAACTTTTTGCAGAACATATCACTAAGGAAAATATCAAATCAGCAGAAGGTAAATCAGGTAGAAACGTTCGTGTAGCCCATGGTTAGTTGTGTGGGCTGTGGAGATCCCCACTCCTACGCTGATTACCCATAAAATCCGCAATCAGTATGCTACATGAAAAACAACCAATTTTCAAATACATATAATCCCGGATGGAGGAACCATCCAAATTTTTCTTGGACAGGAAATCAATAGGAGCACTACCCAGGGGCAAACCAACAGCAAAGGCAAGGACCGCCGCCTGCATTCCAACCAACGCATCAGCAACACCAACAGTCCTTTAATAGAGGAGGTCAAGCATCGAGCTCAACATCTTCGCTTGAAAACCTATTAAAGGAATACATTACCTAGAATGACGCATTGCTGGAAAGCCAGGCGTCGTCTATCAAAAACCTGGAGATACAGGTGGGGCAGATAGCGAGCAAATTGAAGAATTGGCAGCCTGGGGTTTTGCCTAGCAACACTGAAACCCTTGGGAATAACAATGGAAAAGAGCAATGTCACGTGGTGACATTAAGCTCTTGAAGAAAGAACCATGAATCTAAGAAACAACAGTCCTTCAAAAGAACACAACACACGTTCAATGGCATTAGAAGATCAAGAAGAAAGAACGCCTGAAACCTTAAGCCATTCAGAGCCAAGCACATCTAATGCGGGAAAACTTGCGGTGCCGCTGAATGCACCATTTCCTAGACGCTTGATGAAGAAGAATGATGAACAACAATTTAAGCATTTTCTTGAACTCCTAAAGCAATTGCAATCAATATTCCACTTGTAGAAGCCTTGGAGCAAATGCCAAAATATGTCAAATTTTTTAAGGATATTTTGACGAAGAAAAGAAGAGTCAACGAGATGGAGGTAATTGCGCTAACGCAGGAGTGCAATGCGTTAGTAAGCAACAGTCTACCTAAGAAACAGAAGGACCCTGGGAGCTTCACAGTCCCGTGCTCGATCAGAGGGTTGGATATGGGACATGCGTTGTGTGATTTGGGAGCAAACATTAATCTCATGCCACTCTCAATCTTCAAGAAATTGGGAATAGGTGAAGCACAACCCACTTCTGTTACTTTTCAACTCGTTGACAGAAAAATCAAGTACCCTGAAGGAAAGATTGAAAACGTTCTGGTAAAAGTTGACAACTTCATATTCCAGTAGATTTTATCATCTTAGACTATGAAGCAGACATAGATGTACCAATTATTCATGGACGCCCCTTTCTAGCCACTGGGAAAGTTTTAATAGACATGGATAAGGGAGAATTGACTATGTGCGTAGACAATCAAGAGGTGAAGTTTAATGTGTTAAACTCATTAAAGTTCTCGGATAGTGAAGATTGTCAACTGAACAGAATAGAGTATCTTGAAGAAGAAGTGACCCACGTGTGCGAGGTCCTCACTTTGGAGGAAAACATGAAAGAATCCGAGCCGCCAACTCTGAGTGAGCGGCAGACGAAACCAACGAGTCCATCACTAAAGGAACCACCAGAACTTGAGTTGAAACCGTTACCTAGTCACCTTAAATATGCATTCCTTGGAACAAATAAAACTTTACCTATAATTATTTTCGCGAATCTTACCAAGCCTAACGAACATTCTCTTTTGCAGATGCTGCAAAAGCACATGCGTGCAATAGGTTGGACGCTAGCGGACATCCATGGCATCAACCCATCTTATTGCATGCATAAAATCAGGCTAGAAGAAGGGAAGTCGGAATCGATTGAGCCTCAACGAAGGCTGAACCCCATAATGAAGGAAGAGGTCAAGAAAAATCTTAAAATGGTTGGATACGGGAGTTGGTTATTTTATATATTGTGTTATTTGATAATCTTTTGTATTTGTCTGCCTTGTTTGTTTATTTCATGTTATTTGATAAACTTTACCTATCATTTTTTTCCTTGCGTTTGACCTTTGCATACTTTTTTTTGTTCTTTAGCTATTTTCTAGTCTTGTGCTTTGCCTTACCTCAATGATATCAACAATATGAAATCTATAAGTATAGAGTAGGCATTAGGAAAATCAACAAAGCTTGAACTTCTCTAAAAAGACTACATATTTTCTTTCTAATGCATACAAGCTTTAATTCAAAACTCCTTCCGGAACTCTCAAAGCCTTTTCGAAATTTTGTTTCTCTCTTAGCAATGGGGATTTAGCTCATCTCCAAATTTGGAGATGAGGGAAATCCGAGTTAAGACGCATTAATCGAGTACATAAAAAAGAAAGGAAACAAAATAGAAAAATGTTAAACGCAACTCCTCTGTCATTACTCTAAAGGAAAAACCTCAAAGTGGCATGAATTAAAAAGTTGGAATAGGCATTTAGCCGTAGTTGGATGCTCGCATGACACCCGTGGGGGCAAGCCAAAATGAAGTTAAGTCTCCTAGACCAATGCGTCCTATAAAACTCTTTTATCTAGTTTAAAGAAGTTGTATCATGAAATGCATGAATGTTAGATATGAGTTTAGTTGTGAAGGGTTCTCACTCGTAGTTGGATGCTCACATGACACCCGTGGGAGCAAGCAAAAATGAAAGTGGGATACTTAGAACAACGCATGGGTAATTGAAAATTCATTTTTTTTTCTTTTTATCCGGCATCTATTTTGAAAAGAGCATCTAACGCATTGCTGGTTTGTAAAAAACGAGAATGTTTTGAGAAACGAAAGGAGTTGTTGATGAAAGGCTTGCTGCACCTGAAACTAAACATGATTCCTTTTAGAAAATAGTCAATCTACATTACATTTTCCAAACTCTTGTCTCAAGCTTATAATTGAATATGATGAGAGGCGTACTCTGTACACTAAAGACAAGGGAGATAACAAAGAATATTTATGGAATGCTTGAGAACAAGCATTGCTCAAATTTGGGGGTGGTGATAACTTGTAGAAATACAAGTTATTTTGGCTCTTAAGTTGGAACAACTAAGGTTTTTAATGATAAATTCTCCTCATTTTTAGAAGAAACACATGGAATTACTCAAACATTAGCAAACTCATGCAATAAATTGTTTATTACTAAAATACTGCGGCACTAATGCATTATATTGCAGGATTTCAACAAGAGGCTAACGCATGATTACGAATTGTCCCAGGCAAAATTCTAACGCATGGGCCATGCTCGGAGGGATTCAACGCAAGGAAAATTCACTGATTTAGGCTGTTTGTGTCAAATCACCACTTGCAAGCATGGGCACCTGCAGTAGGCGGCGTCTGAAAGCTTCTGAGTATCAGGCGGCTGACCAGGGCATGGACTTTAATGCTGCCCATCATCAAGCTAGAGATGACCAACACCTATAAATAGAAGAAATCCCTCCAGAGTTTGGAGTTCAGAAAATTTCAAGTTCTCACTTTCAGTATTAGCTTAGTCGTAGTATTAGATCTTTAGAGCTGTGCTGTGGTACTAAGAAGAGTAAAAGGGAAAAGAACCATCATCACTGCCGATCAAGGAGCGGAGGAAGCCGAGCTTGAGAGAGACACTTCGTCCAATTCTTATACAAGTGATTGTACACAACTAGAATTGAGCCAAAGAGGACAAGAGATTGTACTCTGCGGCTTGACTCATTTCCTTTCATCTCATTTATCGCTTTCATTCTTTCATTTGATTAAGTATTGCTTTTGTAAAGACAATCTGCTTCTTTATAAATTCATATATTTAATCCATCACACTTTGCCATTGTTTATTTATTATTTATGTTGGATGCATCTATACTTCATGAAAAATTTCATTTCAAACGCTTAAGCCAACTTGATCAATTGGTAAAAGCATCTTTAGCTTGGACTATTCGAGAGAATAAATAAGCCAGCATCAAGTAGAACGTCTAGTACATCTAGAGATAGACTTACTGGTGTTTATTGCATCCTATGTTTGACGCATGCATGCTAGAGATAGGTTTTGTATGTTATTCGTATTGAGAAATGTTGAATAGAATCTAACACATAAACAAAGATAAACAAATCATCTCATTCACACATTCTAGTTCGTGTACACTCAACTTAAATTGACGCATACCACTTGCATCAAAATCCATTTCCACACGACCCATCATTCTCTACTCAACTCTTTTGTATCTTCTTGCACACACACATCACCTTAGTGTAAATTACATATTTCTTCATACATTTTAGAAAATCCCTACAACAGTTACAACGCAAGGTCTGCATTAGCTTAATCTGAATCCCTGAGTTCGACCCTGGACTTACCATGAACCTATATTGGATTTATACTTGGTTCTGATTTAGGAAAACTTGAATGTCAATAGAGAAGTGTCACACGTTCTGTTGCATATCTCTAACGCATCAACGCATTACGAATACATCAACGCATCATTCATACTTATTTTTCCAAATTATTTTATACAATACACTCCTAGCTTGAATCACGATAGCAATGAACAGGACTAGTGTTCACTCTTAATGGAGGGGCAGTAGTTTGGCCAAGCACCAAGCAAGGGTGCATCGCTGACTCCACCATGGAGACTGAGTATGTAGTGGCTTGTGAAGCTGTTAAGGAAGCTATTTGGCTCAGAAAATTCTTGATTGACCTAAAAATTATTCCAGACATGTCAAAGCCCATTATATTTTATTGTGATAATAGTGGTGCTGTGGCTAATTCCCGAGAGCCTACGAGTCACAAGCGTGACAAGAATATAGAGCGGAAGTATCATCTCATCAGAACGATTGTGCATCGAGGGGACGTGATTTTCACGCAGATAGCTTCAGAGCATAACATTGTTGATCCATTTACAAAGGCTGTTACAGCTATGATGTTTGAGGGTTACCTACAGAGTATGGGTCTATAGGATAGGCCATGTCTGGACTAGGGCAAGTGGGAGATTTGTATTGGGCGCACATTATGCCCTAGTTTATTTGTGTACTTTATATTTTCACTATATTGTACACCCCACTAGCTTTAGGTCAAGTGGGAGATTGTTGGGTTGATGCCCTAAATCTCGTAGAGTCTTATAGTTTGTAAACATTATTGAACAAACTCATTATATATTTAATGAAATATATGATATTTTATTCATCATTGTCTATAAATATATGATATTTTAGTTGTATTAACCACAAACCAATAAACTAACATCCAAGGTTATCTTTATAACTTAAACATGTATGTAGAGACATACGGGTGGATCATGTTTAAGTGATAACCTAAATGGTCTATAGTAAATGGATAAGGCTAGGTACCTTATCCTTGTGACACTACGAGTATGACCCACTTTGTAGGTGTTACAATTGTTGTAAAGTGCTATAAATGATCTGGTTCTGATCATTCACGTATAAGATGATGGAACACGAGACATACGCAGTAAAAAAAAGACCTAATTGCACTCTAATTGCTTTTAATTTAAAGGAAAAAAAACATGCACATTTAAACTAGGGTTATTTGAAACCTTACCTTTAAAGCTCCCGAAACTCGCTTAACCTCACTAAATCTCGACCCGAACTCTTCCGGACCACCACTAGAGCTGACCTACTATCCTTTGGACTTAAAACCAGGTTGTGGGACTTGATGGATGAAGAAACCCGAGAGAGAGAATGAGATGAAATTTCTTTTCGTTTGGGTTTTCTTTTTTTCACAGCCCAATTTTGAAAACTAATTTGGCAAAAAATGGCAAAAGTTTTTTCATCCAATTTGAAAGCCCAATTTATAGAAAAAACTATGCAATATTTGCATGAAACAAATCCATAAAAACCCAACACCTATAATCCACTATCTTAGTGTGCTTAATGTCTCCACTATAAGCCAACACCTAGCTCACTATTTTGTTAATGGAATTATCCAACAAAAGTTTGGATTTTTCCACTAACTTTAGTTAAAGGGCAAAATAGTCATTTTGTCAAAGTCAAACTTTGACCAAAAAGTCAACATTTTGACTTTTTATGATTTTTCCCGTGTTGACTAATTTTGACCTCCCGAGCATGAATCCACATTCATTTTCTCGAAATTCAAATCACATTTGAATATAAGATCGGTCAAAGTTTGACTTTTCAAAGTCAAAAGTCAACTCTTTGACTTTTTACATCTTTGACCATTTCCATTATTTCCGAGCTTTCGAACATGAACGTCTTCATATTATTGATATTTAAATCACATTTAAATATTAAAGCTGTATCTCTAAACTGAAAAACCCGACCATTATATCACATATACTTGTCGGTTTCTCTCTCTTCACCTAATTCAAACAATTCGAATTATTCTATCATACTGTTCTAAGTTTATTCCATATGAGCTAGTAGGGGAACTTAATGGACCTATAGATCATGGGCTCCAACGATCCGAGATTAGCTACCTAAAACTCTTTTAGACGACGCTAATCAACATTCGTTAACTAATGGGTCATTTCACTATAGTCCCGTAGTTGCACTCCCCTTACCATAAATATATTTGTGTCCATTTGATATAACCATGATTAGTAAGCTAATCCTTCACAGGTTGTTCGTAATCTTGGCTAGGTCATAAAGCCGTTTTACCCACAAGACTACATCTTGTTCCTTAAGTTCATTGATCCTCTAATGAACAATTGGTTTAAGGTCCAACCTATAAACTGAACCCCTCTCGGGCCAAGGTGAGGGTGGGGCTCTTTGATCAAGACCTGGATTCAGTACTAAAGGGAACAACCTATCTACTATCCCTATAATGGTAGGAGTGGATTCCATCTTGCACCCTATGTTCCCAGCTATCCATTTGATCTTACCCCTGAAATGGGAGGCTTATTGGGCCAGCGATGATGAGCTGCTCTCACCTATGCAGATCTAAGGATAATTTCGAGTGAACATGAGTTTATAGTTAGCTCAGGATTAAGATTAAGTTACCTAGGTAATCAATTAACGAAATAGTCAATTTTATACATAAAACGACGTTTAGAACTTAAAAAGTGACTATTTCATGGTTTAGTCTTATGTAAACTCTTTACATAGGGTGCCCCCACTTTCATGTCTCCACATGAACAATTTAGGATCACATCGTTTGTACTAACTACAAAATGGGCTGCATCCATAGTGTCTCCAGAATAAGGCGCCCAACCTTATTCATATACTATAAACCATTTTGGCTACATATTTGAACTTGATCCACATTTAAGTTACTACATAAAGTTTAAACTACATTAAATAGCCTTAGGACCTTACTTTATTGGATTCAAGATTACAATTTCAATAACAACTTTATCGAAAAACAAAATAGAATATGTTTATTAATTTACAAACTACGAGTTTTAGGACATAAAATCCAACAAACTCCCATTTGGACTAAAACTCCTAGTGGAGTATCACAATGCTAAATTTAAGTGAGAAACATATGAGTACAAT